>NC_056735.1:936021941-936279441 GCF_019279795.1 Protopterus annectens | reverse complement strand
GTCCCCCTAAAGTGCAGTATGTTCAATCCATTACACAAGTGGAGTAGATGCCCAGTATACTCGTGTGCCTTATACCTAGCAGTAATTATAACAATGTGTGTACCCCGGTGTCTTAGATTACAAACCCATCTGCTATAAATACTCTGTCAGATAAATATCAATCTCTGTGTAATCCACTGGATAGCATATTGGTGATGCACTACATTAGAAAACAAGTCCAAAAGAACAGCTCAAGTTCTTGTACACAGACTATATGACATTACAGGCAAACTCTGACCAAGAACTTTAGCAAAGGGTAGGAGAGTGGAATGCAAAACTGAAAGCACATGACAAAAATGAGTACAGATAAGACAGGAAATGAGGGATATAAGAAGCTGAAATTGAGATAGAAGGGAAGATAGTGAAACAGGCTAATAGCTTCAAGTACATGGGCGGGCAATAAAAGCATAGAAGTTGAAGAAGCTAGAGGTGATGGGCACGAAGTACCTGGGAAGGGTGGTTGGATGCATACTGTGGGACACATAGAAATAAGGACATCAGAGCAGAATCCAAAGTATATCCAATTACAAAAAAGGTTAAAAAAACAGATTATGGTTGTTTGGAGACATGCAAAAAATCAGAAGACAACCTAGTGAAGAAGATTTGGGAAAGACAGGAAGTAGGCAAATGGAATCAAGGGTGTACAGGAAAGCCTATGCTTCTCATGTTGGTGACTGCAATCAAGGTGGCTTAGTTGAATATAGAAGGGGATTTGTCAATAGTCTAGTACCTCTAGGATTTTGCCTAACACAGGAAGAACGCAAATGAGCTTGAAGGTAGCAGCTGAGGAATGTTTAATTATTTTAGGAACAGACTTTATTATTGCATCTTTCCACAGGGTAGGGAATGTATTTAGCTTCAGAAACTTATTGAATATATGTATGGGGTGATATGTAGAGTGGAAAAAAGGGATGGAGACTGACATTCCTAGTGGGGTGTCATGAGGGATTTTTTTTTTGTAAAAAGTGCCATAATTTCCTTTTTCTTAATAACATGCAAGTGGAATGGTGGGATTTTTTTTTTTTTTTTTTTTGGATGGAGCAGCTAGGCAGTGAGGGATGGTAGAGTTAAATGAGGTCCCAGATCATCCACAAGTAAGAAGTTTGAGTTTATCTCCTGGTTAACTGTACTAAAAAAAAAGAACTCCTATCACTCTTTTCTTGATGTATAATGCCATAATATCTTACTACAAAAAAGGCGTAGAGGTTCCCAAACAAAACTCCTTTTATTCTCAAATAAATGGTAAGCGCTTTCACCGGCTGCAATACGCCAGCTTCTTCAGACCAAATCCAAACAAATTCAAAACAGTCCCCACTTGTTTTATATACAATTCTACATACTTAATGAGCATACTAATTGATTAATGACCTTAAAAATTATAGGGGAGGGCCATGGTATTTGAGGCTTGAGGAAGTAGAACTGGAGTGGCAGATACGAATTCTAGCATACATGTTTCCTGGGCTCAATGAACAATTATCCATTAAATGCCTTCTTAAAATGAAAGCCCTAAATAGATGAATTTATAGTAGGTAAAAAAGTTTTTCATCTGAATAATGGTTAAACAGTAAAAGCTAGATAAATGCCTAGGAGTAAAAAAAAATTTTTTTAAGGGCACACATATGGTATCTAGTTTTTATTTATTTATTTACTTACATTTATTAGGTTATATTTTGGAAGTTAAAAAAAATATTATATGTATAAACAATCAAATGTATTACATACAAGTTTTTATACAATATCTTGTATTTTCAAATTTAGTTAAAATGGATAATATGATATGTGTTTTATTCAGCTTGCATTATATGTATTCATCATTAATAACGCGGCTTAGTAAGTTGGTTTATTCAATGTCTTTTTAAATAATGCCATTTAAGTAATGTTTTTTTAAGTTCTTAATTGGATAATTTTTAAGGTCATTAATCAATTAGTATGCTCATTAAGTATGTAGAATTGTATATAAAACAAGTGGGGACTGTTTTGAATTTGTTTGGATTTGGTCTGAAGAAGCTGGCGTATTGCAGCCGGTGAAAGCGCTTACCATTCATTTGTGAATAAAAGGAGTTTTGTTTGGGAACCTCTACGCCTTTTTTGTGGATTTACCAGTTTGTGTTTTCGTGTTTTGATAATCTCTTACTAGAGAGAATGTTCTGTTCAATTCTTCCATTATATCTTTTTCTTCTTCCCCTTCTCAACCCATTCACCATCTTTATCCCACTCATTGAATGTTTCCTTGTTGCTATACTCCATTGTTTTTCCTACCCGTTGCTACACTGCACCTCTACTCTTCTTTTTCGTAACACTGCTCCCACATTACCACACTTACAAAATGTTTTTCATGACCCTATACATACTCCAGTCCTAAGCCTGTTTATCTCTCTCATATTGTAATTTTACTGTTTGTTTAGAACCTAGTCCAGTGGAAATATCAGCTTCCTTCTTATTTATACTTGTTTTGCTACACTGTTTCTCTCTTATTCTAACTGTGTAAGCATGTACTAAATTGTAAAACCATGTATATTATTCATGTCAAACAAGTGTACTTGTCATGCTGTGCCAAATTATTGGATTTTTGTATCTTAATGCATAACTTAATGTAGAGCTTTGCTCCCAGAGCCTCTGTTGAAAAAAAGTCTCATAATCCAGCCAGGCTTTCCTGGTAAACAAAAGCAACAAATACAAAAATAAATAAATAATGGGGGCACTAGCTGTACTGACATACAAATATGAAGCTGTGTTAAAGCTATTCAGATACCTTGTTATAAGAATAAGTGTCTCTAAAATTGTTTTGAGTTATATATAAGGAGAAATGGTTGGGACATGAGGTGCAAAACCTTGCAGATCTGCTTGATGCCTTTTTTTGGCTAGGCTCCTAAGAATTATAAATTTATATTCATTGACTGAAAATGTGTTGTTCCCAACGGAGCCATCCCTTGTATCTGAGTTTGGGAGTGAATAATTATTAGGGCATAGTTTTAGAAGCCTACATAGAACAGGAAGGACAGTATCTGTTTTACACAACAATGAGAATACTGGTCAAAGTGTTAACTGAACTATTTGGATATTTAAGATGTTGGACATATACACAGTCTATTGAGTTAAGATGCGATTTAAGTTTGAAGGTGTTAGCTTTAGATTTTGGATGGAAGAAGAGTTTTAATGGGTATGGGCTGAAGGCTTTCTCTGTTGGTAAAAATAAGATGGGGGAGTTGCTGCTAAGGGAGGAAGACAGAATGGAGAAGCAATATGGGCATTTTGTTTTAAATACGAAACATCTTTATTAAATTATCATATAACACAGGCAATCATACATTTATATAAATGAAAAGAAACCATATTGATGTATTTTCTTTTGCAAATATTACATATCACTTATAATCTATCTAGTCTGTCGGTCAAATTTTACAAAGCTCATTCAATTCCTGCCTTCCCGTAAACCTCATTCCTCCCACAAAACATTATTTTGTATCTATTGTTCCCACTATTTTTTTCTACACCCTTTTCTAAAGATCCCACTTCTATGGCCTGAAGGTTGGGGCCAGCTGGGACAGTGAATCTGCACTCCAGTAGGTATTCCATGCAGCTGCCAGAGCACTACAGAACCATAGAATTCACAACCTGCCATAGCTGTAGCTAGGCCACTCCTAGCAATGGGGCCAGTCTATCAGTCAGGCAGAGATCTCCATTCCCCACAAGCTGAAGCATTCCCATCCCCATCACCATCCCCCAGCTTCAGCCTCAGCATGGCTGAGCTGTGACTGCAGTGTCTGCTCAACGTCTTCTTCCTCTGGACCTGCAGAGTAGAGACAAAATTTAATAATAGTGCTGTAAATGTATTACCACAGCAGGTGCAACAGGTATACACCACAGGACAGTCTGTATCACTATTACCAATCCCGCCAAGTTGCCTGTTGAAGCAGTCTCCTGTTTTGCCCATGCTGGGAAAAGAAAATGTCACATAAGTGAACTGCGATAGATAAAAGAAAACTTGGCAGCACAAAATGTACCATTTCACCTAGGTCCATAATTTGTTGCCTGGTAGCCAACCAGGTGCGAGTCATCTCTCTATAAGTATATAGACCTATACAATGATACTACACTGGAACACAATGACCCAGTGGTTAGTGCAAACACACTTGCACCCTTATATGGATGCCCACCACACATATATGAATTCCATAACCTCCCCATTATACACACCAATCATATTACAGACAGATCTGCAGGAAGCAGGAACCGATCTGCAGAGGAAACTGATCTTTCCATCACCACCAAATCCACACACAGAAATCCCTCACAGTACCCCACCATAAACAGCAATGACATATGATAGACAGATCTGGCATGGAAATATCAGGAGCATTTCTTTGTAAGACACTGATAACAGTTCCTACACTAAATGAATCTTCCCTTAAACCTCATTCCTCCTCCAAAACATTATTTTGCATGCATTGTTCCCACTATTCCCATTTTTTCTAAGCAATTTAATTACACCTTTTTCTAAAGATCCCACTTCTAGTTGTTTTAGCTATGTTGCTATACTAACTACTTCTTCTACAGGTGGTTTAGACTTTGACTTCCATTTTCTAGTAGTTGCTTTTTGGCAGCCACTGGAAATAAACACAAGGCCTTACTATGTCTAGGCAATTCCAATTCTGTATCATAGCTCAAAAAATGAGTTCCTTAGTTACACCAATTTGCTCACCCAGTATTTCTGTTAGAGTAGTCTGCACGAAATTTTTAAAGTATGCCAGTTCATTACACTCCCAAAAAGATATGTTCCCAATTACCTCTTCTCCATCACAGCTTCAACATTTGCAGTCTAGCTGAGGAAAAAATACTTTGGAGTCTGCTTAGGGTATACAAATATCTAAGCAAACATTTCCAAGCAAAAATCCTAAATCTTCTAGACATTGTTGCATATTTGGGAGCCATACATATGTCCTCCCTTTGTTTATTTGTGAAATGTTTACCCAATCTCCTCTCTCAATCTTTTTTTAACCATCTCTGATGGATTTATATAGTTATTGTGCATTATTTTAAATGCCCTATTAATTAGTCCTTTTTATTAGCAGCTTCTGTTCTACCTTCAATACTCCACCATAGCCTTTCACATAGGATTCCCACCCCTTTCTATACACTTGGATAGCAACCCCTCTGGCCTGCAGTACAAATTACTTCCCATTTTACTACCCTCTACATATTTGCTTCCAATACCTTGATTCATTTGCCATCTTTCTCCAGTAAATTTCAGCCCCCTCTTTCCTATTCAATGTACCACTAAATGCAGCAATTCCCTAATTATCATCCTTTCTCTATTCTTGTGTTGGCTTAGTTCTTACAATATTTATAAAGTAGCAGAAATTATAACAGTCTGTAGAGTTGTTACTATTCTCCTTAAAGATCTGCATCCAAAAATCCCAATTGCTCCTTATTTATTGAATTTAACCTCTGCTGCATCATTATCCCTTTCTACTTTGAATTATAGCTTTCCGCTTGTGTTATATATATGAACATTAACTCTGTAGTCAGGTAGCCTTGTTCTACTGGAAGGATCAACTTAACCAATTTGACCCTTGCCCTCTTCCCCTCCCAAATCCTTCAACTTTTTATTACTGTTCACAATTTCTCTGGTGGACAAAAATATGCCTGACCCGTCTATAAAAGTAAAAGAACTCAGAACATTTTCACTACTTGTATCTTGCTATCAATATCAATAAACAACAGCTTCCAGTTTCTCAGTTGTATTATATTTTTAGTCTCGTCCCACATATCATTGGCTACCATAATGCCATCCTTTTTAATCTGTACACCTAAATACTTAATTTTACCATGTCCCCATAAATGGGGATATTGCTGGACCAATTAATGGGTGGGGTACACAGTTTACAAATATAATCTTCATTTTATCTTCAGTAATTTCATATCTAGAAAAGACATGAAATTGCTTCAAGATGTTCCATAACACTGAGATGTCCTTTTCTGGTTTTACTGGTTAGAAAATAATATTGCATTAAAATAGAGCTAACTTTTCTTGACTACCATACCAATTATATTCCTAAATTTCTCAGACCCTTAACTTCTTTGCTAATGGATCCAAACATAAAGGAAAAAGAGGACCCCCCCACCTGGTTCCTTTGTTCATATGCAACTTGTTAAAAAGGAGCACTCCCACTTCAATGTTCGTCTTTGATTCCTTGTATATCTTACTGTACAAGGGAATATAAATGCTTCAGTTGCCCTACTCAAAACCCCAGATTTAAAAGGAATGTTTTCTCTGCATCAAAACCCACCAACAGCAGTATTTTCTTACAGTCTGCTTTCCTCTAGATCATCACTTTTCTATTAACATTGTCAAATGATTGCCTCCCCTCCACATCATCACACTGATCTGGATCTATAAATGTTGCCAACACCTTCGCCATTCTTTCAGCTATTACAGATATCAACACTTTGTAATCATGGTTTAAAATTGAAATAGGCCTAGCTGAAGCTGGGTCTGATGGGGTCTTTACTGACTTTAGGCATTACAGCCACCACAACTTGCTGGCACTTTCCCTGCTTTTAAAATATGTTAAACAACAACCCTTTCCACTTTCTGTTGCAAGTTGTTGTGCTAGAAGTTTTTATGCTTAGGAGTTATCAAAAAGCAGTTGCTTAACAGCAATCTATCTAAACTTATGCAGATCACATAATACACCTGTTTCTCTTTAGCAATTTGCAATTGTACCTCATCTTGTTCTGTGAGATTTCCATTCTTCTGCAATACTTTGTCTTTTATCAGCCCTTCTGAGTTATCCTATTCCTTCTTAAACACATTGCTTTTTATTTCTACCTTACTTTTAAACTTCTCTATCATTTTATCCCTCTCACTAGCTATAACTTCTGAAAAAAATATATTTTCCTTAATAGCTCTAAAATAATGTCCAGTAAATTCCCCTCTTTTTAACGGGGAGGTGGGGAAGTGCCAGTGTCTCATTTTTATTTTAGTCATTACTGGAACATGATCTGAAATACTTATTGGATCCATGATTAATCTTTCAATTAAATGCATGTCTCTGTGAAATACAATTTCTGTCTAGTCTAGACCTTTTTTGTACCCTTGAGAATAATTCTTCCAAGAGTTCCTACTACTGAATTCATGTCTTCCATACCCAATATTCTCAAACATTTCTTCTGAAATCTACCCTTTTTTTTGGTCTAAGCTCCCTTCTATGTTATCCAGATACATCTTCACTGCTGAAAACTGATTATTTTCCCCCAAATCTTCTTAAGCTCCATAACAGCAGTTTTTGGTGCAATATAAATACATGCCAGGGTAACACTCATCCCTTGTTAGTAGCCCCTTACTACCACAAATCTACCATTATCTTTTTTTTCCTCTATTACTATTGGAGCTCCTCTAGCAAACAGTAAAGTACTCCCTTTTCCTTTGTCTCCGATACTCTGCTGAATACCCCTCCTGAAACCCTTTATCAAATTCACATGCTCAATTCTTTTCAAGCTTGTTTCCTTTAGCATGGCTATTTGCACTTTGCATTTCTTAGCATAATTCAATATTCTTTGCTTTGTCTATACCTGTGAGACCATTCACATTCCAATATAATATGCTTAGTGTAACCATTATGACAAGAAGTTACTATTCCCACTTATTATATACAACAGCTTTTTTAAATACCCATTTCCAGATTTTGGGTTACATGCACCCACTAATATTTGGGAGGTTGATTTTTTTATACAGTTCTTTCGTGTCATCTCCATTTGAACCTATTTCACAAGACTTTTTATTTTAATGAAAAAAAAATAACACACTCTCTCCATAACCTATTAACTTGAAACAAACACCCACAACTATGTAGATCTTCAAATAATGAAGTTTAACCCCACCCCCCTGATAATATTTGTCCCAAATCAACAGTTGTACACACATGTAAAAACGTAACCTAAAATGAAGGTTATCAATGCTAACACTCGTTACAGCCTGTGCTCCTACTTACATTAATTGCTGCCTGTTTGTCTTACCTTTATTCCCCTCCCAGATGTAAAATAACAGTGTATATGTTTTCAGAAAACATGAACTTTTACCCTTAAAAACTGTTCTGGGTTTTCACTGTATTCCAGTCAGCTTGTCTCCATGTAAACCTAAGAATAAAATGTACATCTGCCCTTGGCTGCAGACTTCTCAAACAGAACACTTACTTGTTAAAGGAAAACTTTTCATTATGTTAAGTGTTCTCATTTACTTGCTTACCCCATAAAACTTGGTATAAGATTAAGCTAAAGGCCCCAATCTGGACATTCAATTATGCAAAAGTAAGAGAAAACATGAAACTTTACATATATTATGATCTATTCACTTTTACAGCCTACCCCCCCCCCACCTCAAGCCAAGGATACATCATATTAACTTAAACATGCTTTTCTCCAGCCTTTCTTCTCTTTTTACACTGTAATGTATTCATTTCTTAAAACCCAAAAAGAAGGAAAAGGGCACTTGCTCACTTATTTTTATCATACTACAGCAATAACTGAACATGCTATTATATAACATATATGATATATGATATATGATGTATATGTATATATATATATGTATGATGAAATGTTTAGACAAATACTGTTAAGAGCAAAAAAAAAAAAAAATTTTTACTTATAATTACTCTTTTTTTTGTCTTTTTCCCTTTAGTATCCTTCCAAACACTAATGACATTAAATGGGGTATACACCTTTCAGTCCCCCACAAATTTTAGAAAGTCAACAAAAGTCCAATCTTTTCCCTTTTTAACAAAGCCATATTTCACAAATGTGATTAATGCTTTATAATCTCACTTTTATTCACTAATATCAGTGTAGCTGGTCCATCTCAAGTCCAGGGAACTCCAGATTCTTCTAGTCAACTTCTGTACTTTTTCTGTCCCTCAAACATTTTACTTTGGAATATCAGAGGGTTCACTGGTAAAGTCTCTCTGCGAGTTTTATCATCAGAAAAATGAGAGGCAGAGTTCCCCTCGGTTTGCAGGCTCACTTTTTATTTGACAAACTTTGGTATTTCCTCCTGAGCCTGTTCTGCATCAAAAAAAGGACTTTGATCCTCTAGAAAAAAATATTATGAAGACAAATGGATACAACAGCTTAAATATCACACCTGTCTCTCAACATTCTCTGACTGCTGGAATGAACTGGTCTCTCTTCTGCCTGGTGCAGAGTGAATAATCATTTCCTACAAATACTCTACTGTCTCCAGTTTTTAATACTTTGCCCTTCTGTCATAGCTTTGTCAGGATCAACTCTCTCTGTTTCAAATAATTGCATCTTTACTAATACAGGTCTTGGCTACAGTCTCATGTTCAGGTTTGGAGCATACCAATTAAACCCTGCTGTGGAATACCAGTCTAGTTTCTTAACTGTGCTTTCATAAAATTAATAAAATCTATTCCTTCCAGTATCTTAGGCTTGCCCTGTCCTCTAACTAATATTTTTTTGAAACAGCTCTTCTTGAGCAGTCTCATACTTCACAAGCCTTTTCTTCATTTTAACTTCTGATTGTTTTAGTTTTATTAGTTTACCTGACTAGCCATTTAAAGCTTCTTTCATTTTTTCCCAGCCTTTGGGTATTTCAGTTGATATACTCATTCAAATGTTTATTTATTTTAATTGGGTCTTAGCACATTTGATTTATTCTTTTCTCTAGATCACTGGAAGGTATATCTTACATGGAGCTTGAAATGATTTTTGCTGAACAGCTACAAGATTCTTCCAATTCAGTGTGTTCTCCCTACCTTTTCTAGTTAATTTTCTTTCAGGCTGTCCAGGCTGCTTCTTTGCTGGCATCCAGGCAGTGTGTGTGTGTGTATATATATATATATATATATATATATATATTAGCCAGCAATTGAATTTACTAAATCTGGCAAAGTTACTAGCTTGTCTCTCAGTTTTTCCCTCACGGTGGGAGAGCTGAAGTTAAGCTGTTGATCAGTATGCAGCCATCTTGAAAGCCCCCCTTTTTTATACCCAAAACTAACAAGCTCCTTCCTCTCTTTGTTCACTCATTAACGGTCTTACTTGCCAGGTAAGGAAATATTACCAAAGGGGGTGAGAGTCAAGCAAAATAAGGTCATCATCCATGTGGCATATGCATTTTTTATGACATCTTAAACACAATTCCCTTTCCTACACACAATGTGCAAACACATCAAGGTAATGAAGCTGAAAACCTGAAGCTGTGCGTTTCTCTTGATCTCCATAGTAGACTATAGCCATTGTCAGAAATCATACTCCTACAATCCAGGATTGCTCAAGATAGCAAAGATGACATTCATTCCTTCTCACCATCTGACTCATCAGGGTGACTCATGGGATTTAATCTGCTAGCATAGTCAGTCTTTTCCAAACAAACCGATGAGGTATGTTCACCTGCCTATACTATGGCTAAAGACGCCTTCTTTAATCTGATAAAGAAAATACTTTTGCTCAACCTGTGCAAAAGATATTATATACGACTCTGCAATGTACTAGCCCCACACCTCTTGGATGTGCTTCTAAAAGTTTCTCAAAATTATGATTGCAATCAACTACCACTGGTATTTCAGAACTTAAGGTCTGCTTCAGCTCATTCCCAACCTTTAGATATGTATCAAAGCAGAGAATATTCACTCTCACTCTTGATGAAGCACTAAATTTTCCTTGAGTGTTTTATGAAGCATGCACTATGCATTACTATGCTAAGCAAAATTCTGAGATTTTTGATGGTGGGGTGTGTAATTTATCGAATGATTTGCTTTTGTCAGAATAAGGCAGCACAACTTTCCAACAAACAATAATATCCACAAAACTTGAGATATCTAAGATAATGGCAGAGTAAGACGTAGGTTTTTGTACTGCTTCTGCTCACTATGATGACTAATCAGGATACAATTTTATTAAATACCAAAACTGTCACCTAATTCTAGAATGTATCAATAAATTAATGAGTTGTTCAGGTCTGGAAATTGTTCTGAGTTGAAACAAGCTTCATAAATGCAAAAAAAAAAAAAAACAAATGAAGAATGCAGCATCACAGGATGAATTATGTGCAGCTAAAGCTAAACACCTGCCTAAATCACCATAGTCACTAACAAGAACTTTTTCAAAAAATAAAGGCTCTACGAAATATTTCAGAAATTACTGAAACTGACTTTCAAGCATAAGACAAGAAATACAAATAAATCAAGATATGTTGCAAGAAAAAAAAAAAAAAAAAAACAGTGCGACAAACAATATCAATAGTAACCATTGCTGCCCTGGAGACAGAAGACAGTAGGATTGCGCAGTCTGAGTTGGATGCACAGAAGAGGATTGGCTTACATTAGCAGGAACTTATCTACTATAAAGGTAGACATCTCATCTATTTACGACATGTGAGAAGTCTTAATTGAAAGCCTAGAGGAAGTGAGTTTCAAATTCCACAAAACTCCACTCAGATGAAAACCAATAACCAAATGTAGAGACCAAGTGCAAGTCAAAAACAACAAGTCATCTCTGTTTATTTGTTACAAATTCAATAAACCTTTGGATTCTGTACTATGGGTTTGAGTGCTTTCATCCCAAAAGTACACAGGACTTCTACAGAACAAATACATTATAGTACCCCAACCTTAATATACTAAAATAATCAACTAATTGAAAACTCAATATTCACCCTAAAATATTTTTTAACTTTAAAATACTATTAATACTAACATTCTCATTAGTCCCTGGGTATGGGTAGCATTCAGTCTTAACTGCCATCTGAATTCACAAATAGACAAATTTTCATCTACAACATATACTTGTATGTCTTTAACTATTTGTTGCACAGCCAAAAAAAAAAAATGTTCTCGATTGTCAATTATGTGTTTACACAATGCATTAGTCATCTTTTTGTTCTTCACATCATTCAGATGTTCATAAATCCTGAATTTAAACCATCTACAGGTCTTTCCAATATAAAACACAAGACACTGTAGACACTTTGCCACGTATACTACATTTTTACTTTGGCATTTAAAATGGCCATTAATATGAATATTCTGACCATTAAGTTTAATTTACTACCACAAACCAGGATGTGGGGAATTGAGAACACATGCTGCACTTAAAATTACCCACTATGTTATTACTAAACTCTAAACTACAAGTGTTAGATTCTAAACCATCATTGAATGATCTCTCTCTTCTATACACCAACTTACGTTTACCCCCAATAGTTTAACTACATCCTTCTCAATGTGCAAAATATCCCTGTTCTTCCTAATTATTACCCCTATATTCTGGGAATCCTTGTTAAATGTGGATATAAAGCTCCTAGCCATATCCTTACCCAGGGCATTCATTTTAACATTATTGTGTGGTTCCAAATTTGCATTAATATTAGCTCTTAAAACCAGGAAATAGCATATCTGCACATTTGAGCACGGTGTTTGCACAGCGTGCTCCCAGGTTTAAACAGGAAGGCAATGGGAAGGGAAAACAGCAGCAGGAAGTTAATCTAGGAAAACTAGCATAGCTGGCAGGTGAAATGTATCAGAATCAGCCAATTATACAGGCAGCAGCCCAGCCCAGAACACTACTATAAACTATGCAAACAACTTCCCCTCTGGTTTTTCCTACACTCTACACGACCGGTGTACACAAGCAGGGAACTTTTAACAAACAAAATGATAGGGGCTGCAATAGCTATTATACAACAACTTGTGGAAGAGGCTGAGGATGTGAATGCTGTCGACCAACCCACAGTGAGGAGACAGAGAAGAGTGTACAGACCCAGGGTAACCTACCAGGGGCTACATAAGCTGAAGATAGTGGAGCGCTATAGGGTGGATAGGGACCTCCTACAGCAAATTGTTGAGCTGTGCTGGCCACGCCTGACACACACAACTAACAGAGGGGAACCCATCCAGGTGGATACCAAGGTATGTGTAGGCCTAAGAATACTAGCTATAAGTACCTTCCAAAGGCCAACTGGGGATATGATGGGGATCTCACAGGCATAAGCATCCAGGGTACTCCAGTTCCTGGATGCCATGTCAGCACATGTTGGTGAGCACGTACATTTCCCCAATACCCGTGAGGCATTGGCCAGCAATATGCAACTGTTTCACCAAATAGCAGAATATCCCAAGGTAGTGGGTGGTATAGACTGCACGTACATAGGTTCATAGGATAGTACTAAGCTAACTGCCCTTGCGAGCCATTTTAAGCCTAGCCAATTATCCCTTGTGAGACTCAAACCTTGCACCTTGTGTTTGTAAGGCAAACACCTTAACCATTAGGTCATCTTTGCAAAGGACCACCTGGTGACTGGGGTGGGGTCTACATCAACAACAAGGGCTTCCCTTCCATCAACTGCCAGGTCGTGTGCAATGCCCAGGGCATAATAATGAATGTGTGCACTGGCTGCCCTGGAAGCTATCACGATTCCCACATCTGGCATGAGATATAGCTGTACCAGAGATTTGCCAATGGGGACATCCCTCACGGTCACCTAGTGGGGGATGCTGGATACGCACTGGAGCTGTGGCTGACGACACCCATCAGAAATGCACACACACCCGAACAAGAACTCCATATGTAGTAACGGTCTGGTGTGCTCCCCCCAATCTGATGTACACATGTCGTAACAGTCAGGTGTGCCCCCCCACAACCCTATGTAGAAATGTAGTAACATGTATGTATAGGTATAATACCATTGGAGCACAGAGGTGACCAAGGTAGCAGGACAGGTTGCAGCATCTGCAGAATACACAGGTATGTGTGTGTTAGGTTGGTGTGTGTCTCATATCGTGTGAGAGTGGTCGGTATGTATGAATGTTGAAACGACTGCAATGCCATACACAATACCCATCAGTATAACACAAGTTAGCAGTAAGCCATTGCAAATGTATGGTGGTAATGTGTCACCATCTGAAAGACTGACATGGCATGGCTGTTGGGCTACATATACAAGCAGTACACAGGGGAAAGTACCGCAGACATACAGTATATATTGTGTCACTGTGAAATGCCCAATGCATATCTGTGTGTCAGATGCAAGTAGTGTCCATAGCAGACATGCACTCAGCTCGTGCAAACACCACCCACAGGCACCTCTCTGGTCATATCCCTGCTGTGGGAATTGGTGCAGTAAGACCCAACCTGTATATGGCAACAGTGGAAGACTGCAGCATGCGGTACAGGTGTCCCATGCAGGTGTATCCCTAGCTGTAGGTAGTACCCTGCCAGCATCCACACCATCTGAGCAAGACTGTTGGGAGGTATTGGCATGAACACCTATCACACCTACCCTGTCACCCCAAGGGAATATATTGTATGGTGGTCTGGGAATGTAGGACTGACAGAATGCAACAACCTGCCACATCTGGCATGCAGCAACACCTACTGCCACACAGGCGTCTGCCAAATGCCTGTGTCTCACACGTACTGCCAATGCATGTTATATCATGGGCACCCAAATAACATACACTCCCATATAAGCCATACGCAAGGCCATGTGGACAAACCACAACAACATGTCCAACATGTCCCACTGCATGAACTGTTGACCAACACACATCTATGATGGGGCGATATCCTTAAGGAAAGTATCAGAGAATGTATGCATAATGTATGGAAGAGGTTAGAATAGCAGAGGGGGGTGGGAGCATGGGCAGCATGGAATGTGCAGGGTCTGACACCAAGCTGTGTGCACACACCTATCCCTGGCTACACACATACATGGGGGGCTACACACCTGCCCGTACACCACAATACGGTAAATGTCCTTATCCATGGCCCCTGGCTAACCTGTGCAAATCTGAGGCATTGCCACAGCAAGATAAGCCCATACTGTCATGTAGATGGTTGCACAAGTATGGCATCCTCTGCCAGCACTATACCAAGGTGCTGAACCGGACACACAAACCCAGCACCAAGTGTCTGCAGCTTCCCCTCCAGAATGGCATAACTCACAATGAATATGTAGGTGCCTGCCCACAATACCGGACACAGCTGCAGTCACCCTTGTCCCCCACATCACTGTGAGCAAGAATGTTCACCTGACAGCACATGAGGACAGAAAACATCACTGTGTATAACAGTACATGTCTGAATATCTCTGTGTCTGTGCTGCTTCAGCTGCATGTTACTGCTGTTAGCAATCACCTACAGTACACACTACCCCTGCACAGTTTATCCCCATATAGCCAAATGATCAACGGATACCCTGCAGAAACAGTATGCTACCTGTAGGTGTAGCACACAAAGGTCTGCACTGCAGTACAAATCACCTGGACTCGATCCACATTCAATACAGACGGGCATACTGGGCATGCTCACTCAGAGAAATGAAGGCAATGTCAGTCAACAACATACTGAAAGGTCATACTGGGCATGCTCACACACACAAACGAAGGCCATGTCTGCAAACACCAGTGGACCAGACATATCTGGCAGTGGCAGATGTTAGTGCAGACACGCCTCAGTATGCATCACTTATGTTTTGCAAACACAGTGGATAGGAATACAGACATATATCTAAGGACAACACACTATAATAAGACAAAAGTAGACATACATAGATGTGTGGAAGAGGGTGACTGTGACAAGTAGCCATCCAGGCATGTCCCACCCAGCGCACAGCCAAAGGGCCACAATCACATAATGTTCAGATGTCACTCACTGTAGATACTAGCCACCAGTATCTGTCAGCATTACATACTATGTGGTGCAAGAGCTAGCTGTGCAACATGGCTGTACAAGGAAGTAGTCATCTAGCAGCTGTATACACGTACCTGTGGAATATGACCATGCGTGTGCCCCCATGTGGTGTGTCAACCTCTAGATGAATGGGTTATGACACACACACACACTGACCTCCCCATAGCCCTACTATGACAAGCCTGCTGAGGTCATCCACTGTGAAATACACCTTTGGCAAAGTTGTAGCCTAGTAATCCATAGCGCGACCTATAACTGCATACTGTTGCAGTGTGATAAACTAGTTATGTAGGAGTTCCAATCCCAATCATGGCAACTGTGTGAGAGTGTGTGTGTCTGTCTCTGTAGGAAGAAATCCTTTTTTAGAGTAGTCACACTCACTACAATTCAAATGTCCTACATTGGTAAGGCTGCTGACATCAGCCACCTAGAAATACACCTCTGGGAATGTTGTAGCCCAGTAATCTCCGTAGTGCATCCCATAACTGCATACTGCTGTAGTGTGATAAAATAGCTAAGCAAGAGTTCTAATTCCAGACTTAGCAAGTGTGTGTGTCTGTCACTGTCTGTGTAGAGAGTGATGTTTTTATGCTAGTCACACGCACTACAATTCAAATGCACTACTTTGGCAAAGTTGCTGTCATTCATCTTAAAATACACCTTTGGGAAAGGTGTAGCCCAGTAATCTCCATGGTGCATACTACAACTGCGTACTGCTGTTGTGTGATAAAAACAGGTAGGAGTTCTAATCCTAAACATGGCAACTGTGTGTTTGTGTGAGTGTGTCTCTGTCTGTGTAGAAAGCAATGAATTTTAGGCTAGTCACCCTCAGTACAATTAAAATGCCCTAGTTTGGCAATCCTGTTGTCATTCATTGTGAAATACACCCTTGGGGAAGGAATACTACAGTAATCCCCGTGGTGCGTCCTATAACTGCTTCATGCTGTAGTGTAATATATAACTCTGGTAGGAGTTCTATTCCCACACATGGCAGTTGTGGATGTTGTGTGTATGTTTCTATGTCTGCATACGGAGCAATGCATTTTAGGCTAATCACACTCACTACAATTCAAATGCCCTACTTTGACAGTCCTGCTGATGTCATTCATTATGAAATACACCTTTGGGGAAGGAGTACTCCAGTAATCTCTGTGGCATGTCCTAGAACTGTGTAGTGCTGTAGTGTAATAAATTAGTTAGGTAGTTCTAATCCCAGACATGACAGGTGTGTGTGTCTGTGTTTGTATGTCATATCCTGTGTGAAGGTGGATGTGGTTGTGAATTAACTGGACTCAATGTGGCACAGGTTTTGCATATTTCTTACATGGTGGCCCTAGTATATGTCACAATGTCCACCATACAGGGACAACAGATGTGAAATAGCAGAGAGGCTGGGATGCAACTCCATACCCCTACATGTGACATCAAGGCCAGGCAAACAAAGTTATCAACCCTAGTATCAGACAGAGAACATGCTCAACCCATGTGTCATACACACACACTTGCCAAGGCAACAGCCGCTATGTTGGTAGTACCCTGCATATTGCCCACTGCTAGTAACCATGGTGCGATTGCAGTGGGCTACAGTGGGCATGGCATCCTGTCCATCAGTCCAACATGCACATACATGTCGACAGTGCACCTCCCCCCTGTTCCCCACAGGACACCTGCAACACCTTGTGGTGCCATCAAATGCGACCCACAAAGAACATACCATGCCTGAAAAACATGCCCTGTATGGACAGATAACACTAACACCAGGGAATGCTGGTATCATGCTATCAATGTAGATGAAGGGTAAACCTGCTGTCCAGTAACAGTTCCCGCCACATGAGGCCAGGACTGGCACATCTGATAATCTGTGTACACAACATGGGCCAGACACCCCAGGTACAGTTCCACAGGTCACTGTACATGCATGTGGGAGGTATGCACATCCCAGACACCGTCCATGCCATGGACTAAGGAACACATACATGGCAAGCAATGAACAGCATTAGCCACACACAATAGTTACCCAGGTGACTGGATGGTGAACACAATACCCACCTGTGTGGGTAAATTCAGAAACTACACCCCTGAGCCACAATGCAGACCACTGTCATGTGGGCTGATGCCAAGGTATAACCATCACCTAACCTCATATAGCTGTTGACCACTAGACACCTGTGAAGCAATGCACCCATGCATGTCAGTACTGCCACCCTGTGTGTGTGTTGTATGATCACATTCACACTCACTACAACCACCACTGGCATACCGAAGCATGGTGTCCAATGTCAGAAACCTCCATATACCATTTGCCCATATAACCTCTGTATGACCCCTGTAGTGCATGTGATACCTGCACAGTAATGTGTTGGGTGTGTCAATGTGTGTGCATCCCTGTGAGAGTGTAGCTGTGTTGATACTGGCACCTGTTCATGCAGACAAGCATGTGCACTACATCTACTGTATAGCTACCATATCCCTGTTGCAGATGTCACTCACCACCATATATACGTTTTGAGGGCTCCTCAACATGTAACCTATGTGGCGCATCCAATAATTGCATAGAAATGTGATAGCACTACATAGATGTCAGGGGTTTGATAGCCTGTGCTGGTAGGTGTGCAACACAAATTCTTCCACCTTTCTCTGACTTCACTTTGCCTCTGTCTGCCTCTCTCACTCCCTCCCTGGTGGATGTGGAGACCTACACCGACTTTGCTTAGGCAGCAGCATGTGTATTTTAAGTGATGCTCGTGATCAGCTGATGGCGTCTGCACGAGTTGCAGCCCTCCTCTAGTTGATTGCATATGGAACAGCTGTGGTAACATTCCCATTGCCAGTTGCATGGAAACACACGCCAATATCTAGGAACATCATGTTGGTGTTAGGCCTTTTCATTCACTGTGAGCTGGAACTCATTCTGTTTGGCATACAGCATCTCAGATGGATTGTGGATTTACCTCTAACAACATACACTGTGGAAACAGGGCAACACACAGGAGGGGGGTTGCCTAACCTGACTACAGACTAAGTGCTGCTATACTGCATTTGGAGTAATGTTGGTTTAACAGGGTGTGTGGGGATATGGTTGTCCTACATGTTTTAATAACTGCCATGTCAGTGCTATGTTTGAGGAAACCCCATATGTAGGGTCATCTGCAGACTGGGCAGTGTGTGTTGCCTTTTGTGTCATGTGTTACCCACAGAGCACCTATCTGTAACCTGCAGACGGTAGTGTGAGAATTGCAGTCTGTAGATGGTGACAGCCATGAGAGAGTTACTGACATCATATCCCTCATAGGACATATGTTGCTACAAACTCCGTTACAACAGTAAATATAGGAGGTTATCACAGCAACATGTCAATATTGGCCCTGTGTATGTGCCTCCAACCACAACTCTGTCAACCTTTGTACATTTGTCAGGCAGTAAGGAGTGCATAACTGCTGTACACCATAAGTAGTGACGTCATATCTGATAACAAGCCAGTGAGATATCAGACTGCTACAAGTTATGTATAGTAGGGGTTATATTTGATTACATAACCTGGAAATTCTGCAGCTGTGTACACAGTACTGAGGTCTGTGTACATAAGGTGAATGTTGACAGTGTGTGTATTAATATGTACTGGCCTGTGTACAGACTGTGGTAAATGTCATTGCTCCTGGTCCGGTTCTACCTGATGTTACATTCTGCTCCACTGTATGTTACCCTATCGGCTTACATGTTTGCAGGGCTATACACACATCCCATGCCACAGGACAGGCATCTGCCCAGTATATGTAGGGTTAGTGGGGGAGTGGCACATATGTGGATGGTGCTGAAGAGATAGTCCATATACTGTAATATTTCGCTAGCTTACATTACGTGGCCGTATTCACATTGGCTGTTATGCACTTTCACACTGATGTATCATACTCTGTGCTGTGACATGCCTGTAGAGCCTGCTATATATGCAGGTACATGTACATTCCCGCATAGGAAATGTAGGCCAGTGTAGAGCCAGTCTGCCTGTAGCCTGCACAGTGCTTTGTTACATGCCTAGCAGCTTAGTGTACATACCCTGTGGGATGTCATATCCAGATACTTGCCAGATGTACTGCTGCCAGGGCTCCCTTAACAGTCATGTATGTCATACACAGCAGTGGGATGCTGTACAGATGTATGTCAATATCTAGTGGGTAGTATGTGGCCATGGCACCTGTCAGGACAGACAGGGTGGAGTGAATGCACAACATATGGTGGCAAATGTATACCAGTCATTACGTTATACCCATCTACATGGCGGCTAACATCCACATTGTCAGGCTTGGTCCATGTCTTGCACTAAGGGGTTCTGTGTATACCTCTGGACTGTCCAGAGTGCGTCAGTATGTCCACATATATTGGCCAACATATTTGCCATAGTCCACAGGAGCATTATGTGCTAGCAGCAGTAATGTACTATGATGTCCTTAGGCTGTCTGTCAGTAGCCAACGGCGCACATGTTAAAAGCAGAAAGGACCTTCCACACACGTCTGTGAAGACAATCCCTATTACAGTAGCAATACTCTACAAATATACCTGTTATACACACCTGACATCCCCTTGCACTACAAAGTTGGGACTATAGAGGCTGAGGAAGGGCTAAACTCCATGTTCAGGACATATGGTGAAAATAGAAAATATATGTATATATAATTATCCAGATGTCTAGAGATATACACATATTGACATATAATTATAATTATATTATATACATACACACACACACACATATCAACACCCAGATCTATACATATATAGAGCAATACATGTCTACACATATACAGATAGGGATACATATGCACATATATGTATGGATATCTACATCTATATTAACAGTAGTAGGTACATCAAAATAGATATGTATGCACATATATAGATATCTACATATATACCAACATAACTAGGCATATCTCTACACACAGGATGTGCATACATATATAGCTATACAGACATATCTATATCTCTACACACAGGATGTGCATACATATATAGCTATATAGACATATCTATACATACATATATTGATATATACATACATGTATGTACATACAAAGATGTACACATGGCCATATATATGTAGGACTATACAGATGTGTATACAGACATATGTATGACTATACATGTAGACATATATAGACCTATTATATGTATACAACCATATTCCTGTCGTGAGTAAACTCACAGTTGTGTATACCCTCACAGATGTATCTTACCGTATGTATCTGCTATGTGCACATTATGATAACATATGTGATGCAACAGTCATATTAATAACAATGACTACACAATTCAGGAACTAAAGACAATTGTTCAATACTACTCTGTATTTCAGGGTGGACATGTTTGGCTGTGGGGGGTATACTTATGCGTACAAGATGTATGTTGCTTGGGGCCTCTCAACCCCATTAACAGTGCATGTGGACATATAGGTTTTTATGCTCCTATTGTTATCTACAGATGTATGTCCATATATATATATATATATATATATATATATATATATATATATATATATATAACTTGCTGTATATAATTTAGACATATAGTTGTATGCATTTGTATGATATATATATATATATATATATATATATATCTACACACACACACACACACACACACACACACACATATATATATATATATATATATATATATATATAGATATGTTATATCTGTTTAGATATATATATATTATATATATGTATATTACACACACGATACATCTACATGTTGGAATACATTCCTTTTACTGTTGAATGACTGGGGTGAATGATGTTTGGGAATACATCAGGGTTATGTATATCTAACACGGCTTGGTGATAAATCACTTTGGCTATGGTGTGCAGGGTCCTAGGTTCGAGCCCTGCAGAGGCTGTTTTTTTGTTGCTGGGCAGAACAAGAGCCATTGGATACAGAGTGATTAAGGCACTTTTGAGCAGTTGTAAGTGGGTTTGCGCAGAGGTAAGCACTGCTAACTTCCAGTTACAGTTTCTTATACTCAGCTTCTAAATTGCTTAACCAGCGTAGGCATTGCTTACCCCCCGTGAAAACAGGCTGAAACCCTCTTACTGCTGCTTAAAGTGTGTACTCCCGCTTACCCCTGTACTAAATTTAAAAAAAAAAAATGAAAAAGGGGTTGATAGGAAAGTGGTGAAAAAGGAACACAAAGAGGGAAAGACAGTAGAGAAAATAGCTATGGATGTGCAGGAAGGGTGTAGGGAAGGTCTATAGCTGCCCATTTCTTCTACAGCAACAGCTGTGCATATACACTGAATTTGGAGGTAGATTTGGACACTCAAAACCCCTAGGAGGGGGTGAGGACAGTAATAAAGTTGTGATGCCAATTAGACCAGATTACATGTGTCCAGTGGACATGTATGCAAAATGGACAGCTATATATGGGGTGAGATTTTTTTGGGGGAACAGACTGACCTTTTTTTTTATTTTTTATTTTCCAAGTGACAGTGGGATGTTGGGGAGGGGTAGTAGGTATATTTGGGGAGAGAGGTTGGGTAGGTTAACAGACAAGACAAACAAAGATGCATACAGGGGCGGTATATGACAAGTGGGGGGTAAACACCTTGATGGGGAGGGGTATTTGGAAATCGGAAGCCCATGAGCCCCCTAGTCGAAGCAGTGGGACGGAGTTCCCCACCCATAGGCAGTCACCACTGCACCTGCAGAGCTCTGATGGTGGCTGTGCTGGGGGCTGAGTCAAAGAGCCAGAATGACACTGTAGTCATGACACGCAGCCCTCGAGCTGGTGCAGAATATCACCAAACTGCTGGTTGAGCTCTCTTACACACCACAACCCCGACCTGGTGATGGTACCATCCTCTGAGGTGGTTCCACCCGAAGGTGGTGCAGGGGCCAACAGACAGGAAGGCCAGACATGCCGGTGCCATAGCCAGCTGAAGTGGGACAGGTGGGTCCGCTGGGACCGGCCTTCCCAAACATGCTATAGTGTTTAGATTTCATCATCATATGCGGGTTAGTAATAGTCAACACATTCTAGGGTTAGGTATAAACGCATGCATAGATATTCCCAGTAAACCAGACACCAGATACGGAACAGTTGCACAGCAAACAGAATGCATGCATACATGGGACCACAGTGGTAATAAGAACAGCATGCAGGTACATTGATGGCACCATGCCACCAATGTTAGAATAATTCAGTATAGAACATGCATGAGAACAATTAAAATATTTATCAAACAATTGGACATCATCAGAAGATAGGTGTCATTACATACTAGTGGGGGTGGGTATGTTGATTATTGTTGGAGATATGGTGGGGAGAGAG
Source organism: Protopterus annectens (assembly GCF_019279795.1). Taxonomy (NCBI): domain Eukaryota; kingdom Metazoa; phylum Chordata; order Ceratodontiformes; family Protopteridae; genus Protopterus; species Protopterus annectens. The sequence continues at coordinate 936,256,366 of NC_056735.1, read as the reverse complement.
AAAGATGTCAATTAACTAGTGTATTCCTGTAATCCACATTACTTTCCTAGTCAGTGCTGTTATCTGTACCTTACAAGTTTTACTACACTACCTATATCCTTAGTTTGGACAGTGATATGGCTGTCGTCATCATTATAAATGAACTGGTTTTATCTGCAGTATACATCTCTTACCTGGTATACCTGTGGAGAGAATGTTTGTTAACACTAACTGACTGTTTCTACACAAACTCCCAGATTCCGGGTTGACGATGTGCACGTAGCAATCCAACTCTTTCTGTACAGACTCTAGCCATGTGTTGACCACATGCAGGTGTGCCAGGGCATATCTAGAATATTGCCCTCTTCAACTTTTAGTGACCTGACACACATATACATGCTTTCTTACACAGTTATATTACATAGCACAGTGTGGGTGACAGTGATACTTTATTATTCAGAGAAACTGCAACACTCACAATTACATACAATACCAGAGTGAACAGTACAAGTTATAATGGTTTTTATTTCTCAACACAGTGTTGGTATCTGACGTACCTGTGGGAGCAATGTTTGTTGCCACACAAAGTTCCAGATTACACATTAGTATTATGCACATACATCTCACTCTGTTACTGTACACACTCTGGTCACAGCTTGACAACATGGGGGGGGGGCGTGTAGATAGAGTAATAAGTCAGGTATGTCCTAACAGTTTCAGGGGCTGCTACAGTGACAGGTTTGTTCTCATAGATGTTTGACAATCACTTGTATTCCCGGTTTGCTGGCTAAACATCTGGGATCATCCCACAGACTTACAAGGGGGACAGGCAGCAGATATGGGCCTGAACACTGGACATTCTGGCCTCATCTGTACAGTTGTGGGGCATGATTCGTTATGCAGCCTACTTCCACTCCCAGGATTCAGACCATGGCTGTGTTTGCTACAACTTAAACACTGTCCATCACAGATATGTCTGCTATAGAGATACTGCTGTATATCTCCTGCTTTCTGTCTTATTAATCCCCTGTGCTTTTGCATTTTGACCTTGTATTACAACACTCTTCATAGGTTGGTACTAGGCTATCAGCCCTTGGGCCTATACAAGCCTAACCATAACATTTCCCTGGCTATTTCTTCCCAGAATATTTACTTCCCTGGGCCCCTGTCTAGCAGGGTGACTGACGTGATCCCGGGGTGAATTTCCTATCTCCCATCCATTCGTCAAGGTTCCTTTTGAAGAGGGCCAAAGAGGTGCTCCGCTTGACATGTATGGGCAGTCTATTCCAGAGTATGGGGAGTCTCTGGGTCAGGAACCTATCCCTCCAGCATGTTTTGCTCATTGTGATGACCAGGTTTAAATCCCTGGAGTGTGTGGCTCTGAGGGATTGGGATTTCTTTAAGTGTAGCATGTCCAACAGAACTGGGTTTGACATGGTCTTGTATGTTGAGCAGAGATAGCCTCTGAGTAGGCAATATGCGACAGAGTATAGATGGAGTTTTTTTAGACTGTCAACACAGGGCATCTGCTTTAGGCCTGTGATTATTTTAGTGAGGTATTTCTGTGGCCTTTCCAGTTGTTGCAGGTGTCTTGTGAGGTACATACCAAACGGGGCGTTGTACTCTATAATGGTTCTAATGAGGGATGAGTACAGTGGGACAATGACCTTTTTTCTGGATGAAAAGTCTTTAGTGATGAGGTGTGCCACATAGAAGGATTTCCTGACTGCTGTGGCTATCGAAGTGGAGACCACTGTCCACCTGTGTCCCCAAGTCCCTTATCACACTTTCGGTGTTTAGTGTACTGTCACTTATGTGGTAATTCATGGGTACTCTTTTTCCCAAAGGGGATAACTATACATTTCTTGGCATGGAGCGTGAGCCCATGGCTCCAGCACCAGGCATTTGTTTCTGTAAAGCCTTTTTGTAGAATAGCCACATCATTTGGGGATTCAATAATGGCTCCCAGTTTGCAGTCATCTGCAAACTTTATTAGCCAGAGTCCCTTAGTGCTGGCCTGTACTTCAGAGAAGTAGATGCAAAATAAGAGCGGCCCCAGGACTGAACCCTGAGGTACTCCGCTTGTCACTTATCTAGAGCTGGATTTTGAGTCGGCTACTTTTACAGTGTAGGTTCTGTCAGTAAGCCAGTTGGCAACCTATCGAGTGACGTAGGGATTAATGCCCAGCTTAGTAAGTTTATCTATGATCCCAGAGTGGGGGATGGTGTCGAAGGCCTTGATGAGGTCCAGATAGGCTGTGGACTGCCTTACCCTCGTCCACGGCTCTGGAGACTGATTTGAAGAAGTCAATCAGGTTGAGGAGACAAGATCGGCCCTTTACAAAGTCAAACTGGGTGGGGTCCAATGTCTTTGTTTATAAGTTCCATGATGATGCGTTCCATGGCTTTGCAGATTAGGCTCGTCAGACTGATGGGACAATAGTTCCCGGGATCCAAGGCAGATCCCCCCCCTTGTGGAGTTGGATAACTGTAGCTGTGCGCCACTCATTGGGCACTAAGCCTAAGGTTAGGCTATGATTAAACATGACACATAGGTGGGGTGCCAGTTCAGGTAGTACACAGCCCGGGATGTCATCTGGTCCCATGGATGCTGTATATTTAGCTTTGGAGAGTGCATTTTTTTACCTGTGTGGCCGTGACTACCAGAATTTTTTAATCTTTTGATATGGAGATGGGCCCTTTAGGGGGAATGATGTTGGCACTGAATCGATTTGCCAGGATATTGACAATATCCTTGAGATCAGTATATTTGATGCCATTCTGTTGTAGCTCAGAGCAGATCCGAGCATTGCCATTTAGATTCTTGACATAACTATAGAATGCCTTGTGGTTGTCCTCGGAACCTTTGGCAATTTTATTTTCGTAACTAGCTTTGGAGGATTTTATGAGGGATCTTAGCTTCTTACTGAGGCTGGTATGGGAGTTTTTTGCATCCTGGGATTTTCCTCTTTTCTGCAACAGTTTCTTCCTTCTGTTGTATAGTTTGTTTATGGCAGGGGACCACCAGATTGGGTTCCTTTTTCTGGTGGAGACAGTCTTGGTTCTGTTAGGAAGGCATGATTCATGCACGAGTGGATGTGCTCGTACAGTGACAGTGTAGGATTCAGCAGTCGAACTTTTAGTTCCCGTCTGCATGGGTGTCATGAAGTTTGCCACTTCTGACTTGAGTAGCATGAAGTTGGCTTTGGAGAAGTTTTTATGGAGGTTTCCCTACTGGGGGGGGGGGGGTGATGGGATGTGGACGTCAAGGGTGATTAGCTTATGGTCAGACCTGACCAACGAGGGGGTGACTACTGGTGTACAGATTTCCTAGACAGCTATATTTTGTAGTACAGTGTGGGCGACAGTGATGTGTAATACCTCATTTTTCAGAGCAACTGCATCAGTCACAATGCCATACAATACCAATGTAAACAATACTTGTACAGGGTATCACTCTTGTATTTCTGGGCACAGTGTTGGTATCTGGGAGACCTGTGGGAGAAATGTTTGTTAGCACTACCTGCATTTTTCCACACATAGTACCAGATTCCACATTACTACTATGCACATACATCTCACTCTGTTACTGTACACACTTTCCACAGCTTGACAAGTTGGGGTGAAAATGAGAATACGTGGCTTCTTAGTCTCATAAGGATTTGGGGAGTTGCTAGTGTGCCAGCTTTGTTCTCATAGATGTGTGTCAATCAGTTGTATTTTCTGTTTGCTGCCTATATGTCTGGGATCATCCCACTGATTTCCCAGGGGGACAGGTTGATAGGCAAAAGATATGGGCCACTTTACTGGACATTCTAGATATATCTGTACAGTTGTGGGGTATGATTCTGTATGCAGACTACTACCACTGGCAAAATTCAAACCACGGCTGTGTGTGCAAAAAAAAAAAAAAAAAAGTTCACATCTCAGTTGCATTTGCTATTTGGGTTTGGTCTGCATTTTCCCTGTTTTCTGTTGCTCTCTCTCACAGTTGTACTAAATGGCCTCTGGGGAATACACTAGTCATATACAGGCATTCCTACACATTCAATTTATGGTGCACAGTGTGGGTAACAGTGTTTAATACAACAGCACTATTATACGATTGCAAATCTACATTACCATATGATACCACAGTATACACATGCAGTCCAGCAGTTAGACCCTTTATTGTCAGGCTATCACACTTTTATTTACATACAAACTATATGAGACTCTTCCTGCCATATTCCCTGGTGTATGCAGTACTTGCCTTGAACAATACAGGTTTTATACATGCGATTAATTTATTACTACTTTTAGTTTTATTTCCAATGACAGTAAATGCACGAGTATTATTTTACATTTGTTGACCGGGCTAGTCTGGCTGGATACATGTCCATTTTCAGCAGAGGCCCGAGGAGAAAAGCTCCACTATATACTAGTAACTTACAATAAACAAAAAATTTACAAAACATATAAGCAAATAAAGGAACATTATCATGTACTGACCTGCCTCGTGTCGCAACCTCACCAGGCAGCTGACGCGGGCCTCCTGGTTCGCGGTCTGCTCCATTGTAGCTGTAGGGGACATAAGAGGAATATTTAGCCATACCTATCCATGATATACATGAGCTGGCAATTACACACATAGTGGGGTGATACTTACACACAACTGGAACATCCCCTGCCGCTCTAGCCTCTTGAATCCACTGCTCCAAGAGGTCCCCCTTACGCTGCTTCAGGTCGGCATAATGATATCTGACCTGCTCACCAGTTCTGGGTATGCCAGTGGCACTGGTGAGGTCACGGGTGAGACGATCCCAGGCCTCCGCCTTATATTGGGAGGCGTGGTACTGGCCCTGCAGCAGTCTCTGATCATGGTCTTTGACAAGGAGTCCTGCCATGACTCTGGACTCCTGGATGCACCAGCGCTTTGCCCGAAAGTGCACACCTTCTCCCCTTCCTGACATGGTGCCTGCAAGGGGAAGCTACAACCAGTTATGAGACGTATTCCTGCCTCTTGGGATTAAGTAGGGCCAATGTCCCGCACTTTTCCAAGATTGGCCGGTTTTGAAAAGGCTAGGCTATGGGCAAACCTGCTTACCTAGGGTTGGCATTGTTTAAAGGGGTATACCTCTGGACACACTGAGTTAGCTAGCCTACACATTGCTTACACCTCCCAAGCTGGCCTGTACAAAGCTTGGCGTTGCTTACATTAGACTTTGCATTATAATTCCTTTTTGGCATTGATTTATTATTCATTACAATGTATGCCTGGTATCCATGATTCATGTGTATGTACACTGTATGGGATCCTTGTATTTTACGGGGCACTTCACTCTTATTACAATTACACCTGACTTCTGGGGTTACTGCTGTACTCCACTTCACATATTTATGTTATGTAGTGGGTTAAGGCACATATCTCTGTACACAGATTCCTTTCACAGGTTAAATTTGATTTTACTATGGTGAAGACTTGTTTGCAGATACCTCATTCTTCTGTACTTCTGTGATGGCTTGGTGTTTAACTACTGTGACTATGGTGTATAGGGTCCTGGGTTCAAGACCTGCATGGCTGTTTATTTTGTTGATGGGCACAACAAGGGCCATTGGATACAGACTGATTAAAGCACTTTTGAGCATTTGTAAGTGGGTTTGCGCGAGTGTAAGCAATGCTAACCTCCGATTACATATGCTTACAGAGCGTTAGCTTCAGAATTGCTTATCCCCATGCAAATGTGCTTAAACCGACTTACTAGTGCTTAAATATGCCTATTACTGCTTACTAGTGCTTACATATGCTTATTACTGCTTACCAGTGCTTTATTCATTATGATACTGACACCTCACATGTGCATTTACAGCAGTACTCCAGTTCATAAATATATGTTATTTAGTGGGTTATGCAAATATTAGTCATAACGTGCTTTGCCATGGAAAATGCAATGTGCTGCAGTGAAACCCAAACCAAGAATACCTGCTCGTAAGGTGAATGCTCTGCCCCCTACACTATTGTTATGCTGCTTCTTTTGCTTATATCTTCCTTGTTATCCTCTTCAGCCATTTAAGCTGCATTAGCCGTAGCTAAGTGATGGGCACACCTATGGTTAGCTTTAATCAGATAAAAAAAAAAACCTATGAGTGGTCTCGCTCATTTCTTACCCCTTTCTGCTATTCTTCATTGCAGAGGCATGTATACTCCGAGAGCTCTGCTCTCAGACACACCCCCCTGCACTCTTGCATGCTCCGTGTAAGATTAGGAGCTCAGGCAGCGCGCCTCATTAATATACATGGCACGCTGCCATCATGCTCCTAAACGACCACCTCCATGCGGGACTAAGCTAGTCCTGCACAGAGGAATAGTAAATCCGGGGGAGGATTTATGAACATCTGACAGGTGTGAAGAACAAAGAGATGACTAATGCATTGTGTAGGCACATAATTGACAATTGACAACATGTTTGTTTGTTTTTTTTTGGCTGTGCAACAAATAGTTAAAAACATAGAAGGATATGTTGTAGATAAAAATTTGTCTATTTGTGAACTCAGATGGCAGTTACGACTGAACACTACCAACTATCCTGGGATTAATGAAAATGTTAGTATTTTATAGTTAAAAAAAAATTTTAGGGTGAATAGTGAGTTGTGTAACTTTATTTTTATTTTATATTTTAATTTTCAGTTAGTTAATTGGTTGATTATTTTAGTATATTACAGTTGGGATACTACAGTGTATTTGTTTTGAAGAAGTCCTATGTACTTTTGGGATGAAACAGCTTAAGCTTTGGATTCTGTACTACTGGCTTTATTGAATTTGTAACCAATAAATGGAGATGGCTTGCTGCTTTTGATTTTCACTTGGTTTCAAATTCCAGTTTGGAAGGTAGTAAAACAGGCAGTAATGTGGTGCAGTAAAAAGCGTTGTCGTCTCACAGCAACAGGTTAAGAGGTTCTCTGGTACAGGTGCTTCTGTGTGAAGTCTGGATATCCTTCCAGTGCTCACGTAGGTGGTCACTGGGTGCACCAGTTTCCTACCGCCTTCAAATGATATGCTGTAGGCAGGCTGATAACTCCAAATTGTTCCTAGGTTATGCATGTGCTATAGAAAAAAGGCCTGGCAACCCACTTCTGTTTCCTGCATATCCAATCACCTCCATGTATGGTAGTAGTTGTTTAAAGGATTACTACAGAGGTCAGCTGTAACTTGTCGCATTGGAAGGAATGCTGAAAACACAATAATCCTTAATTATCAAGAAGAAAATGTATGTATGAAAAGTAGTATTACAAACTTTGAATCCAGTCATGTAGGAATAATTTATTGGTCAGGGGTCTATCAGGAAATCTCTCTTCTTATGAAAGGATAGTTACTTTTCAGGAAATCTTCACATATGTTGATGGTCCTCCTTCCTATTTTCTTAACTACATCATCAACAGAGCCCATAGAGCCTTGACACCTCCTGCTCTAAATGGAAAGCCACCCATACCTACCCACAGAAGACTCCTTAACCAAGCAGAAGCAGCAGATATTCTAAGAACCACTGAATAAAAAAAATCATGGGAGCATAGTAATTTAATAAGAACAAGTACTTCTATGTATATTAAAAAAATTCAAAATAGGCTATCATTATCCAGAAACTGATCCAGCTACAAAAAATCGGCATGACTTGTTCTGCATACAAAGAAGTTATGTACTCACCATAACGTTCCATCTGAGTAGGTAAACTTCATTTGTCAGCAACCTGTGGGTTACGGATCCGAGCCGGCAGCATACCAAGCAAAAAGATCCAAGCTCCAAGCTTCTCCCCCTTACCCATACTACACTGCAACCTCCTTCCAATCCTCAGATCGCATTTGCCACCTGCACATTATAAAAAACAACTAACAACCTGAGACACCTGACTCAAGGACAAAGTAAAGCTCATAAGTCCAAACCTCGAGCTCAGTTTAAATAAACCATTAAGGTCAGGGGGAAGGAGGGAGGGACAGTTGCTGACAAATGAAGTCTACCTACTCAGATGGAACGTTATGGTGAGTACATAACTTCTTTATCTGAAGTAGTTAACTTCATTTGATCAGCAACCTGTAGGACAGAGTCTCCAGCTACCCGAATCGTGGGAGGCCCTTAAGGAAGGATATCCTGGAACACTGCAGAGCCAAAGGCAGCCTCTTCCCTAGACACCAAATCCAGTTTATAATGAGAGATAAAGGTGTGAGAGGACGCCCAGGTAGCCGCCGAACAAATATCATCAAAGGAAACTCTAGACCAGAATGCAGCAGACGTTGCCATAGAACGCGCAGAATGAGCATGAACTCCCACTGGTTCTGGTAAGCCAGATTATCTGTATGCTTTTAAGATGCAACTCGAAATCCACCTGGCGAGAGTCGTCTTTGAAACTGGTTTCCCTAGAAAAGGTTTAGCAAAGGAGACAAAAAGCTGATCAGATTTATGAAAGACAGCCGTCCTGTGCAAATAAAAACGTAACTGTCTGTGAACATCCAGCAAATTAAGTTTTATATTCTCCTTTATTCTGGAAATTAGGGAAAAAGACAGGCAAATTAATGTACTAATTAATGTTAGTCTCAGAAGCAACTTTTGGGAGAAAGGCGGGATTAGTCCCGAGAGATACCCTATCTTTATGAAACACAAGGTATGGAGGTTTGATACAGAGAGCCTGAAGCTCCATCACTCTCCTGGCCGAAGTATTTGCTACCAAAAAAGCTGCCTTCCATGACAAGAACTTGAAGCTGCGGGTTCAAATGGAGGCGCAACTAATGCCTGAATAACTAAGATCAGATCCCATGGTGGAGATGAATTTCTAACAGGGGGTCTCAAAAGAAAAGTGCCTTTTAGAAAGGTCTTACAAACTCTGGCAGCAGCGAGAAAACCAAAGTTGTCCCCAACATGAAAATGGGAAATAGCAGCCAGCTGAACGTTCACAGTAGATGAGCTGGCCCCTTGCTGAAAAATACGAGACAAGAATTCCAGTACCGCCGAAACAGGAGCGGAAAAAGGATCCAAGTTCTTTTGTGAAGCCCAAATTGAAAAACGTTTCCATTTGCTATTGTAAATCTTCCTGGTGGAGGGTTTATGTGCTGCCACCAGGATAAACTTGACTCGGGAAGAGATACCGGGAGTCCTGGTAACTAGGGGAACTGGATCAACCAAGCTGAGAGCTTGAGACTGTCCAGGTTCAGCGGAGCCATTCCCGAGGGATGAGAAATCAGATCCGGAATGGGATCCAAGATCCAGAGTGGAGCTATGAGAGGAGACTGCAGGCAGGGGAACCAGACCTGACAAGGCCAGAATGGGGCTATGAGGATAATCTTGCTCCCCAACCGGCGAGCTTTCTGCAGAAATTTTGCCATAAGTAGAAGTGGAGGATACGCATAAAGAAGACCAGGCAGCCAAGCATGGACTAGAGCGTCTCTGGGGGCTTCTCCCAAAGGAGGAATTAACTCGCTGCACTTCGCGTTGGAAGGCGATGCGAAGAGATCGCAGCAAGGCTGACCCCACTTGAGGAATATCTGTTCCGCTACACAAGGATTCAGAGACCACTTGTAAGGAGAGATGACAGATGATAGTTCTGCTCAATTTGTCTGCCAGTATGTTGGACCGGCCCAGAATGTGCATTGCTAACAGGAAGCGGTTGGTGGAGATCTCCCATTCCCAAACTCTCATGGCTTCTCGGCAAAGGGGGTAAGACCTGGTTCCCCCCTGTTTGTTGATATACCAGACCACTGACATATTGTCCGACTGGATCGCAATAGTCCCTGGAGGAAGAAAGGCATGGAGGGCCTGCAAAGCAAAGAGGACCGCCCTCATCTCCAAGACATTTATATGCAGTACGGTCTTGGTCCGAGTCCACTTGCCTTGGACCGTCCTGCCCGCACAATGCCCCCCCCCACCCTAGGCGGGAGGCATCCATGGTCACTGTGGCCTGGGGTGGTGACATAACAAAAAGGTCGTCCTTCCCCGAAGGGCTCGGGATTGAAGCCACCACATGAGGGAGTTCCTGCAAACCCTGCTGAGTGGAAATCGGAAGTCTAGGGGGTGGTGTAGAATAGACCACTGGACCTGCAAGATCCACTGTAGAACCCTCATGTGCAGACGAGCGCAAGGAATCAGACTGATCGCTGCCGCCATGGACCCCAAAGCTCTCAGGACCAATTCTGCTGGGGGAGCAGGGGATTGAAAGAGGGCTAGCACATGCAGAGTCATGCTGTGAAGTCTGTCTGATGTTAGGAAGGCCCTGGCCTGGAGGGTATCCTGGCCCCTATGAAGTCTAACTCTTGGGACAGGCTGGAGGAAGGACTTCTTGGCATTTATGGTGATTCCCAACCGGGGTGACATCAGGAGGAAGAAATCCCTGGCTAGAGAAAGTAGATGCCTGGTGGGGGCGGTGAGGAGCCAGTCGTCTAGGTACAGGAAGACCTGTATGCCCTGGAGCCTCAGGTGGGCCGCTACAACTGCCATGACCTTCGTGAACACCCTGGGGGCTGTGGTGAGACCGAAGGGTAGGACCCTGAACTGGTAATGACTGGTTCCTAGCCAAAAGCGGAGAAACCTCCTGGACTGTCTTTCCATGAGAATATGGTAGTACGTATCCTTGAGGTCTGTGGAGCACATCCAGTCCTCCTCCTGCAAGAGGGGCAGGATGGATTGAATCGTGACCATCTGGAATTTCTCTTTGGCAACAAAAAGGTTCATTGTTGACAGGTCGAGAATCGGCCTCAAGTCCCCCATCTTATTTGGCACCAGAAAGAACCTGGAGTGGATGCCTGATCCGAACTGATCTGGGGGCACATACTGGATGGCTCTTTTTTCTAACAGCTTTATTATTTCCAAAGCTGTGGCCTCCCTTTGAGTGGGTGGGACATCTGGGAGGTGTCTTGAGTAAGAGGGCTTGTTGAGGAAGGGGACTGAATAGCCTCTGGATATTATCTGAAGCACCCAGCAATCTGTTGTGATGGACTCCCATTGAGCCAGGTGCCTCGAAAAGCTCCCCTAACTGCCTTCAGAGAGGAGCAGTCGGGCAACCCCTCAGGGCTGTTGTGTGTGTCAGTCGGAAAAAGGTTTCCATGACCCAAACTTCTTCGGTCTCCTTCTGCCTCTGGGCCGGTGTCCACCTTGTCCCCCTCTGCCTCTGGGGGAGAAGGAGTCCTGAGCGTTCCGGGCCTGCTGAGATTTCCGGAACCACATCTTCTGCCCTCGCTGGTTCCTAGAAAAGGACCTTTGAGGGGAACAGAAGCGTATTCTGACAGCTGACAGCGTTTTCCCATCTTTCTCGCTCTGGACCAGGGTCTCATGGACGGTCTTCCCGAAGAGGGTCGACCTGTCAAAGGGTGCATTCACAAAGGATGCCTTGAAAGGTTCCGAGAAATCGCAAAATCAAAGCCAAGCATGACGCCTTAAGGCGATACCGGACCCGCTAGCTCTAGCGGCTCCTTCCGTGGCACGGGAAAGTAGCCACATAGAAGTACTGGACAGTGACTTAAGAGTGGCCATACGAGCAGAGAAAGTCCATTTATCCTCGGCCGACATGGAATCTGGGGGAGACTCAGCATATTCCTTGATGTCCCGCTGCAGTCTGATTACATGGGCCAAATAATTCAGCGCCTTTATAGAAAAAGTAGCTGAAGCAAAAGCCGCTTTCCAATACTGTCCATTGCCCAAGACTCCTTGTCAGCGGGATGGACCGAAGAACTTTCCTGGGATAGTTCCTTTTTGGTGGCCGCCACCACCATGGCATCAACCGAGGAACCCTTGCTCCACGAAGCTCTGTCTGCAGGGGGATGGAGAACCTTATCGGGCCTTCTAGATATATCGGCTCTACAGTGTCCGGCTCCTTCCACATCCTGGTGGTAATCAGGTAGACCAGGGGGTCGGACGGGGGGGGGGCACCCAAGAGGTAGATGGGCCTGTGTCGAATGCCTCCAGGAATGCAGACTCGTCCGAGGAGGGTTTTTGGGTGGACCCCCCCCCTTTGGCGGAGTATTTCCATAATATCTCCAAAGGAGAAATTGTCGGGGGGTGATTTGGGGGAAACCTCCTCTTCCTCCAAATCGGGACTCGGGAGAGTCCAAGTGCCTCCTTTTGCAAAGGCGTTTGTGAGGGACCTCCTCGGGGGGGGACTGTCCGAGGGGGACTCACCCACATATTCATGTTCCTCCAGGGGAACTGGCTGGGGCATCAACGACACAGGCTGTCCCTGGAGGGACTGGATGATGGAGGACAAACTGAGCTGTGAGGGAGCGGAGGTGGACCCTGAGGAAAGAGTGAGGGGTCTCGATCCTCCAGAGAGAACCTTCTCCACCATGAATGCCGAAGGAGAACTGGCCTCTCTAAGACAGGTGGACAGGGCCCTCAGATCCGACAAGGGGATCGGCACCAAAGCCATCAGACCCAAGAGGATGGTGTGCTCTGACCACAAAGTAGCCGAAGACACACTCACCCCCTTGGATCCCAAGCCCAGCTCTCGGCTCCGGGAGCTCGGATCTGAAAGTGGATACGATAAACTCGAGGGCATGGCCGGCATCGAGGTAGCAATAACCATCGGCAACCCCCTGGCTTCGGGGCTCCTCTAATCTGAAGACTCCAAAATCCGGTGGTGGATCGGAGAAGGAGCTACCGGGACGAACAGTGGAGCTGAACTCCCTCCCGTGGGGGGGGGGGGGAGGGGGGCAGCAGCTCTCCCATCTGCAGCTGAGTTTGCAAAAATTGACGCATCATCCGGTCCATATCTGCCTCCGAAATGCTTCGAGTAGACCTGGAGGAAGCCACCAACACCGGCCAGGAGGGCCGATGCGACAAAGACCTCGAGGCTGGTCGGGTCTCCTCCTCCGGGGAGAAACATGAAGAATGGAGCCGTGGGGAGGAAGGTTTGGACACTTAGGGGAGAAGAGACCACCTTCGCTGGAGGGGCCGAGGGGTCCAATTTGGCCTGCCGCTTGTGGCTTCTTTCTCTCTCTCTCTCCCTTCTCTCTTTTTTTTTATCTTTCTTGGCCTCTAGTTCTCCCTGAGACAAGGTGGGACGGTGAGTCCCAGACAGGGGAAGAGGGCCAGTCAGCTGGGCAGCCACGGCCGTCGCTACCGAGAGGGAAGGAGAAGCTGATTCCGCAGGTAGAAGACCCGCCAGAATCAGCTTGTTCTTCGTATCCCTTAAGGCTCGAGAGTTAAAGGCCGCACAAATCTGGCAGCCCTAGGAAAGGTGCGTAACCCCCAAGCAAATCACACACAGAGTATGACCATCTGCTGGCGACAGCTTATGGCCACACTCAGAGCATTTAGTAAAGGTCACTTTCTGCTTCTGATTATGACTGAAAGCCACACACACAGCCACACATGCACAGCTGAAAGAGGGAAAAATAGGGGCCTACAAAGGGATGAGAAACTACCAAAGGTAAAGGGGGATATAAAGGCTATGTAGAATGAAAACCCGTAGAAAGGTATTAAAATACACTCACACACCAAGTAAAGAAGACCAAAAGTGAAGTTTGAAGAAAAAAATTGCTAAATTTGGCTGGAGCTCTAAGAATCCAGTGCTTGACAAAGCCACAGCAAACGAGATCTGAGGATTGGAAGGAGGCTGCAGTGTAGTATGGGTAAGGGGGAGGAGCTTGGAGCTCAGATCTTTTTGCTTGGTATGCTGCCAGCTCGGATCCGTATCTGATCCGTAACCCACAGGTTGCTGATCAAATGAAGTTAACTACTTCAGACCCTTAGTTTTGGCTGGAAGGGAAATTACTAGAGTCATGGATGCATTTCTGTCTTCAAAATGATCTTTAAGGTTGTTTGGTCATGGCAGAAGACTAATGCTATTTTACTGAATTGTGACCGATTCCTCAATGACCTGCCTTTTTCTTCCTGCAACTGTTTAACGGTCTGAAGTTTATTTGCAACTTTAAGGATGGTTTGCTGTCAGTTATAAACTGTATGGCTACTACAATTTATATGAATTCATTCAGCAGTGATGTTATATGGTCTACTTTTGACAAGTTGTTACCAAGCTCTTCAGTCTGGGAAAAAATAAAAGAGGACATTCCTGATTATACTTCCTGCCTCATTCACTTGTCAGTCAGCAGCTTAATACAATACAAGGTCACAGGCGAGCTGGACCCTATTCCAGTATTCAGTCCTGCAAGGGATAGAAACTCATCCTGCACAGAGTGCCATCCCACCATGTCATCTAAATCAGGGGGTCTTTTCTTCTTAGTGGCATTAACTTACTTATGTTCTTTTCTGCTTGTAGTACCACCACTGTAATGCTCATTTACCATATGTTAAAATATGGTAAAATGAACAACAGTTATCAAATCAATGTCTGTTGGTCTTAATTTCTGTATTTATGTGAATTTATGCACTCGGTTACTTGTACAACATACAGCACTCAAGACAAACTTGAACAGTAATGTAGCACTGACAGCGATTCATCCCATGATGTTAATTATACTTTTCTTTATTTTTCCTACCATTGTTTCCAGTTGTGAATTCCCTGGCATCAGCATCTTTCATGGGGAAATTGGTCACTGTGAGCACTGTACTTAACACACAGATGTTTTTTCTGGCTGCAGAAAAGGCATTTTCAAACAACTATTTTTTCTTTGACTTTGGATCCACATGCCTCACTTTGTGCCTTAAAAGTTGCTTCAGAACTCACTTGTCTGTGCATGCAGCCGCAAGTCCATTACTTAAGAACAAGATCTAACACCACATCGGTTGTTCTTTGTTATGCTTTTAGCAGATGTGAGCATCTACTTGACATATGGTGTAAAGCAAACAAAGAAAAGATTAAATATTCTTATATTAAACTGAAGTTCTATATGCCCGAGTTAGCAGTAGCTTAAGTGAATGCAAAAAATCCCACACCCCTTACCGAAAGAGTAGGAAAATTTCCCCGATGTCTTGGACAAATTTTCCCCAGTTAGCTTGAATACCACCTCAGATCTACCCTGGGCAAAATAGGACACTGACTAGGTTAGTCCCACTAGGCCAACAAACAATGAATAAATAAATTCTACCAGAGTTCCACAATGTCACATCTACTACATCTGCTGGTACCCAGTACAAGCATTTTTGGGGCAAACATTTAGGATCATTATTTGTTTGCATTTGTTTACTTGGCATAACCGGATGAGAAAAGATGACGCTTTTCAACATAGCCCCAAGGAGAAAATCTCCATTACAATAAAATACAAATTACTTTACAAAGACATTTAAAAAAAAAGTCACACCGTGTAATAAAACAACACAGTGAAAATATTATACATATATTACACAACGCACAAGTGGGTGTTACAGAGCTACATATACACACACCCAACTGTATCAGCTTAACAAGTGTTGACTAACTGACATTCTGGCAAGTACATGAACAATTTAGCTCATCTTTCTAGAAGAGATTTCAGAGAAACAAAATTGTAACACCATTGTAACAGAGAAACGGTCATCTTTTCTTCCTAGTGCTCTTCCCTAAATATTCACATTAGTAAAAGTAATTCAGTCATGCAGTTGAGATAAATACAAACTTGGCACCCTATAAAAACAACTGCAGAGATTTATTTAGATTAGGTTTGCAACTGGTAACTACATTAAAACCATTAATAACGTGACGTGATCAGTTTAAAAGAAATGGCTTGGGTTAACTGTATTATAATATCATCTGCAAAGAAAATTATATAGGCCTAGCATTTCTCACCTCCAGGGCAGACCAAATCGGCCAGCCCAAGAAGTAACAAACGGGTGCAGGAAAGGACAGCCACATGAAAAACAACGATAAATCAATAAATAAGTTTATTTGGAACAACAAATACACACAGTAAGTTAAGAAAACAGCTGATCTGAAGATAATAGAATATGAAGTGACAATTTCAGATTATACTAGGCAAACGGCTAATTTAATAAACCTTTAAATATTCTTGGATACATTTATCTAATTACTGTGTCCCATTTTGGATCAGTCTCTTAAAGGGACCACTACACAAACACTAAATGCAAATTTTAAAGCTTTACCATTTACTGACAAATTTCAGGTCTACTTTAATGAACTCTCTACAGTATTAACCCAAATTAGGAACTCTAAAAACCTGATGCTCAAGTTAAAACTACAGAAAGACTTTTAGTACTGTTAACCATTCCCACAGAACTCCACCAGTATTCTAAGCAATACAATGCTACTGACGTTCCTCTCTTACTCTATTAAGCATAAAATTGTGAGCAATTCTTTCAATTGCCCATCAATGACTTAATGATCCATATTGACTATCCCACTCTCAAAATACAGAAGTTAATCTGTGTTGAACTGCAGATCCCAAATTTCCTTGAATTATTTGTTCTAGTACCAAGAAATCTAATACCACAAAGGATTTATTGATCCACGTGGATTAGCCCATTCTCAAATTCTAGACGTTAACCTATACTGAATTATGGCTTCTGAATTTGAGTTGCTTGTTCCGGTACAAATATACAAGAAGTAGCCGTTTCAGTTTAGTCAAAAATTCTTTATTCTGTGCATGTATGCTACTGAATATTTCTCACATGGCTTCAAAGTACAGGCATAATATTTAAATAATGAAAATGTTAACATCCAAGAAGATATCTTGACAACATGACAAATATACTATTTGCCAAGTTTATGTAAAATTCTCAACACTATCTCTGGCTCCTTAGTTAACGCAGCCTAAAACATGTTTATGTATTTAAAATTATATAACTAAACTGTTCTGCACACACCAGTCTAGATTTTATATTCCTATTCATGTACTCAAAGCCTTTTTAGGGTTCAAGTAACATCTGTGATGGTCACAATTTCTAAAGCTCAAAAAATCACCCCGTTATGTACAACTTTCTGCTCTGGCATTATTTCATTGTTTTTTTATGGGTTACAGCCTTTTAGACAGTTTCTTTATACTCTCATGTCTGATTGTTTAATGTACTTTGATAACTAAGATAAAAGTCACTAAGTTGAGAAGGATAACTAAGATAAAAGTCACTAAGTTGAGAAGGATAGCACAGATACAACAGGACTGTAATAGAGGGGCATTACTTGGCATAATGACTACCTCTTCACAATAAACAAATAATAAATAAAAAAGTAAAGGCTAGCACATACCTAGTTTCAAAAACATAATTAAATTAACAGAAGCAGTAAAGGAGATTGCCTCAAAATTCAACATGTGTTTACGTTGACTGTGTGTGTTTAACTGTTACTTGTACAACTGCATGAAGACAGGAAAACAGCAATGTTTTGAACCCAAGTTATTTGCTCAGTTAACCAATCAAATTACAGGACTTGCTAAAATCCTAAATAATGCACAACTCTTATGCATATTAATTTTAAGTGCTGCAATCGGGTTGCTTCAAAACATTGTAAGGTGTCAACTGCGACCAAAAATCACAGTGGCTTCTTAGTTAAGTGGCATCTATGAAAAGTCAAGTACAACCTCCATTTTCTAGAAGCCCCCTGAGTGGTCTGGGATGAGAAATGACTACGTCAACTTCTGACTGTACTGTGACTAAAACCTGTGTTGTACTTAACTAAAACCTGTGTTGACAATTCCCAAAACTATTTTCTCTTGATAGCTCTCTTAACTTACCCATTTTCTACATCAAACACATACCCCAGACTTCAGAATTTAAACTTGTTGAACTTCCAAATAAAACACATGGCTCAGAAAATTAATTTTAACCATATTTCTCAAAGAAAAAAAACTAATATATACTAGAACCTCGTGAACATTTATTCTCTTTTCTGCAAGAGTAAATACCAAAAAAAAAGAAACACCTCTATAATGAATGCCTCTGTCCAAATACTGAAAACATCAAATCCATCACAATTTAGTTCCATAACAAAATAAAAATCTCTCGCAAAACAAAACAGAACACGAGCAATTAAGTGAATCTGCTGCAGGCATAATGGCACAGATGCAGTACTCTCACAGTTTTACTATCTGCAGCAGATAAAATATGTGCCAATACAGATACCAGACTTGTATCCAGGCCAGTATTTAAAGATATCCAAAAAAGCACATGGCAGTGTGGTTTAGTCTCTTTTCATACAAAAGTATTCAGTAACAGAAGGCTCTGTAGCGTGGTGCTTAAGGTACTTACACTACTCAACTGTTAGAATCCATTTAGGAACTGTGCCAGCGGACTGGAGACTTTATACATCTAGAATACCACAGTTTCATTTTAGGACCAATAGTTTAATGAGGAAGAGGAAAATAATTGTCACCAACATGCAAACCACTTAAAGCAAATTAATGCTCATGGAGGCAACATTATACCCAGCATTAGAGTGCTAAATGTCCCAACTTCAAAACATATTTTAGAAATGACATGATACAAGTGAGATAGCAAAGATGATATAACTATGTTCAGACTGATGTATGCTTATTACATTAATATTGCTTCTAATGCATTGGTTTTAATATACATATGTGAGCTTTAATTGTTTTACAGATTTAAAATGTTAAACTAAAATGCCGTTAGTGCAAATACTGCCAAGTGCAAGAATACTAAACTTCTAAAAACATTCTTAGAACCCTCTGCCATTTATAAATTTAGCATTGTTATGGATTATCAATCTCTGACAAACAATTCTGCAAGAATACTAAGCTTCTAAAAACATTCTTAGTATCCTCTGCCATTTATAAATTTAGCATTGTTATGGAATATCAATCTCTGAAACAATTCTCAAAATTTGTAATTATGCAAAACTAGTGGATCTAAAAAATATCACTGTCAAACCTAAGAAAGATATTTTTTTCTCACTACAGATGTATATCTCTAAGAAATACAACTAAAATGAACACCTCCGTTTATCCCTCGTTTCCTCCTTTAAGATCAGCTCGGCTGTTTCCTGTATCAAATCTTTCCTTTTGGACTATTCCATTGACCTTTATGCCAGCTGATACTCTGACAAAGAATATCGTTACACAAGTTCTTCTCTATTTGTGATATGCGAATTGATTTTATGCTCAAATGTGGGATTCTGTTTCCATTCAATAAAAAACTTATGTTTCCAAACATGTATATACATATTACTTTCCGTTTACCAAATGGCACATTGCGTTTGTCTAGGATAATTGGCAGAAAGGGTCTGTGCGTAATCTACCTAGCCTGATTCACATTACATAAACAAAATAAAAAAAATAATAAGTAGAGAAAGGGAACAAGTAATGTTAAAGCTTTCAAAGTAAGTAAATAGCTGATGCATACAGCAGGAAAACAAGCAGCCTAGAATAGCACACTTGTTTAAGGCAGTCCACTTAGCAGAACACATTGGTTAATAACACTTCTCTGTTCCAGATCCCAAATCAGTACCGGATTATTTGATTGGGGGTTGAAGGTTCCGGTTAAATGGCAATTTAGCCCTGGGGTGGAACGTCTTCATCTTCTCCGGCTCAACAATCTGTATGTACCTCCCCTCACTACCCCATTTGACCCCTCCCGACAAACAATCCTTGGCAAACTGGAACTACGACAGTGCAGTTAAGAATTCACACACAGTTTGTGCGTTTGTATTAATGACCCTCACATCTCGCAACAACTAAGCATTAAAATCACAGCACTGACCTTTAAACAATCTTGAGAGTCATAAAGAGAATTATTTTTTTTTTAAAATAGAATGTTTTATCATAAAACCTATACAGATTGTGATACAGAATATTTTCCAGGATTAACAATTTTATCTAAGTTCTGTCTGTATGAAGTTAATCATTACATCTAGGAGCATAACGTCTCTCTCTAGCTAGAGCAAAAAAGGGAGAAGAGAAAATTATTACAGCGCTATCAACACATTCCAGCAGAAGAAAGGCAAGCTGTTTGCCTGTGTGGGGAGGGAGGGAGTACAGATAAATTTTAAAAAGAAATACCAAAAATGACAAAATACGAATCATGCCTTCACTATGGCAAGCCCTAAAACGATGGGAATCGGCATACAGTGAAATAACGTGTATGATATCAGAGGCTAGCCTTCCAAGAAGCTAAATAAAAAATCATCAGCAAGGGTTAAATGAAAAGGGACGGCGAAACAGAACAGTGCCCGCATCAGACAACAGGCATATGTTCCCAATCTACAGAAGAAAAAGAAAATAGCTCTTAAATAATATAAGGCGGTGCGACACAATGATAAAAAACGTTAATATAGTTTCCAAAATGATCTCCGCTGTTGTAGAGTAAATACGCTAAGTAACCAGAATACTGAAGAAAACAAGGCTATCCAAAATAACTCAAAATACTTCATCAGCAAAACTTATGTTCGAAACCACGACGAGTCACGTAATACTTGTACGGAATACCGTACACATTTATTTTCCACTTTTTATAAAGCGTTAGCTAGCATTGGGATTCTTGGGAGTCAATCTTCTCAAACGTCGGAAAAGGCATCTGTTGCGTTCCCAAAAGCTGAATGAAATCGATATTGCTCATAACCATTTTAGCTGCAAGCGAATTAAAAGAAATTCGCAACCCTGGAACTTGATTCCCCGTTGACAATTATTAAAGATCCGTATAACACAACCACGTTTCCGTTTTTGAAATGAAAGGTTAAAAGAATGGACTTTAGCCTGTTTAAAACTTCGGTGCAAAACAACTTAGAAGAATTGAATTACTGTAGTACAGCCAAAGTGCAGTTATTGTCTGAAATAAATAAAAAAAAACATAACCATAGCGATCTACCTACAAACTATAATTCTTAGTACAACAAAATGCTATAAATGCTCATCCCTCAAAATCCACAACTCTGCGCCTCAATCAGCTTCTTCAAACCGTTTGCTTCGCGGGAGAGCGGAGAGAAAAGCTGTGATTTGGAATGTACCAAACTCATGGGGATGGCATGTAGATGCCTAGGGGCACTTCCTTAAATTACACATCAGTAATCTGGGTATCCGGCTTGAATTGAAAATCCGTAAGTGAAAGTACGTTTGAAGTTTTGTCTGAAACCTACCATTGTGATTAACTGTCTGCTCCTCCCACCCCGTTAGTGTTGGTTCGTACTACCCCCCCCCCCTCACACCACCTCCTCCACTCGCGCTCCAGATGAGAAGCGGGGCCGCGCTATGGGCGGCTAGTTGATGAGGTCTCGCGGCTGGGCGAAGGAAGAATGAGGGTTGTGGATGTGTACTGTTGTGGCGCTGGTTTAAGGATGGCCGTAAGAGTTCGTTTAATGCTTTGGGATAAAGCCGTGCAGCAACTTTTACCACACAATAAGCCGTCTCTTCTGTCATTACTGCTGCTTCTGTTCCCTGGTAAGGCAGCTTTTTCGCCTGGGGCTTTCCGTTATAATTTTAGTAGTGTGGAAGATTTTTGGAGAAGTTGGCTGACGGGAACCAGGTAGAGGTTAGCTCTGGAAGTAGAGGCAATAGTTCTGTGATTTACCTTACTGCTAAATAAAAGAGAAGGGTACAGGGGTCATTGATAGTATAGGGCTGTAAAGACACAAGTTACGTCCGATTGTTGCTTTATGTAGTGGAGATGTTTTACTAATCTCTGCTTGCTAAGAGGTTACTAGTTGAAGTTTTGTTCCTCACTCAGGTCCGCTCGGGGCCGGACAGCTCATCGCCTTTCCTCCCAACACACACACTTTGTATTTGGGACTTCTGTAGATTTAATGTGTATCTTTGTTTCTGAAAATAAATTGGTGAATTTGCACAGTGGCCAGCCACTTGTTACTGCTGCTTACCTACACTGTCAAGAGACCGTTAGCCGAGTTGGTCTGTCCAGCTATGTGTGTACATTAGGGATGGCAATTAAGGGCCTGCCTGGGTGGCGTGCCATGGCACATAGTTGGTAACTGGAGTTTGGGAAAAGAGTTTTTTGTATTTCTGTAATACAGACTGACAGAACGGTGATTATGGTGTAGTAGAGGGTGGGAAGTTTGGGCTTTATGGTGTAGTAGAGGGTGGGAAATTTGGGCACTATACATTTTTCCTGTTTCTCTAACCTTTTATTTGCTAATTGATACCGGAATATCCTTCACGTGGGCCGTAATTCTGTATTTTTACAAGTTTCATTGGGATCATTTAAATGCAGAAGTCAGGAAATTAGTAGGTTTTTAAATCATTTGTGCAGCTTTCATGCATCTGCTAGTGTTTATTACATGCTGTACTTTTCTGCGCGCCCCCTTTGCATCTTGCATAAACATTTTAATGTTATAATTGAGAGATTTACAATTCATTAGTACTAACGGGAGGTATGGCTCCAGTTTTTCTTAACTGAGCATAATTCATTTAACTTGTTTTTTTGTTGTGTTTTAAAATTCGTTTCATACATCCATCTGTTAAGAAAGTGAGTAATTAATTTCTTCTGCATTAAGTAGGTACCCGAAACTGTAGCTGGTGGTGTTTTACCCGAGTTGGATGGTAGTGGGGGCATTTTACCGAGAGAGACTCCTTCCCTAGTCCATTTTAAATCTTTGCATGGGGGGTGGCGAAGAGTTCATGCTGTCATGGAGACAACATTCAAAACGAATAACACAAACCCTGAAATTAGAACGTAATCTCTTTAAAACCTTTGGTCCTAACGGGAAGATGGTTTACCTGACTTTTTATCTGAGGAAGGTTTTAGAAAATGCATTGAAACTGTTTATCTTGCAGTGCTTAAAATATCTGTTTCTGTATATTGAGAGAATTATTTTCCATATATATGTAACA
The DNA here is from genome assembly GCF_019279795.1 of Protopterus annectens. Lineage (NCBI taxonomy): Eukaryota > Metazoa > Chordata > Ceratodontiformes > Protopteridae > Protopterus > Protopterus annectens. Next base: position 936,233,752 of record NC_056735.1, on the reverse strand, counting down.
ATTGTTTAAGTTATTGAGTCCTGAATTATGTTGTATATTGTAATTCATTGTGAAGTTGTCAGTCTTTGTTATACGAAACCCTATTTATTATTTTATGTTTTATTAAAACATTACAGATTTTGAAGAAACATCTTGCTTTACTGCAGTTGCATCACTGTTTAAGCAACAGGTTGTTTGATAAGGGAAGAATCCAACACTGAATTCTGCTAAATGGACTGGCCAGTTGTAATGAAGCAGTTCTAGCAGAATACACATACAGAGACTTCTATATGAGAGATAGTTGTTTATTATGCAAATTAATGTTGGTGTGTGATTTATTTCCACATAATAGTTGTGTTCATAATACAAACGAGTGCCAGCGTGTGTGGCACAGTGTTTATATACACAGACAATGCCGTATGGCAGTATCCTTGCACAGGTTTGTTTACTTATGATAGCTAAGACCGTCTTTGATAAGTGACTTATTTCTGAGGTGCTTTTGTGAGGTTAACTGGCTTAGTGGTGGTATCCCACAGTGTGCATGTGGCAACTGCATTCAACAGATCTTCAAGATATGGTTAAAGATTATTTTAATTGTTACAATAAATCATGTGCTGGGTACAAAACTAAGCTGTAATGGAATGCTGCAGGTTAATCCTGTAGTGCATAAATAGTCTCTGCTGTCATCTATTGAAAGATGGTTGAATGGCATGGAAACTGTGGAATGAGTTTATAAGTGTTGTAGCACTGGAGTCTGATGTAAGGTAGAAATATGTGATGTATTACTTGCTACACATCAAACATGCAGGGTGATTAAAGTAGGGAGAGTTAATTTGTCACCCATACCTCTGTTAAGTTTTGTTGTTGGTTCACCCACTCCATGCCTGATACCTTTTTGAAGTATGCAGAGTTGAAACTGTCATGCAGTAGTGTGCTGGACATGATGCTGGTGGCTGTTCTCCCTACCGTACTTTTTACATAGTCGTACTAATTTGTATGATATGATTTTTATAGTAAATTTGTTTATACCACATTTTCACATTCATTATGAAAAATAAATGCTATAGTAAACTTAAATGTTATAGTAAACTTAATCTTTGCATTTTAACAACTTACTTACCTGTTCCTTGAGAATTTTTTGAAAATGACATTCTGAAGAAAAGCATTTGTCCATTTGAAGAAAAGTGTTTGTCCATTTGAGTATTGTAGAAGTGCCAAGTGAAACAGGTGCTTTGAAAGCATTAGTCTGACATTGTGTACATTTTTGAAGCAATGTTAATTTATATGAAGGAAAATTCTGTTTTTTTCCACTAGCCTGCTCCTTCCAAATGTATTAGAAATGAGCTTTGAATTCTGTGATGTAAAGTGTAAAAATTTAAATTGTAGTAATGGAATAAATATCATAATAAACTGCATGCTTACATGCAGCTGTATTTCTAGTTTTCAGAATATTTGCTGTTCTGGGTATCTTATCAGAAAATGGGCTATAGCTGTTGTGATGACTTGTGTTCTATGCTTGTATATGCAGCATGTATGAGGGAAAATAATAACACAATGTTTTGGAGAAGATATAAGTGATCAAAAGTTTGTGTGCAAAGTTGTGAGTCTGAGGTAGTGTTAGCATATCCCAGTCTTGCTGCATGTGTGGTGTTTGCACAGCCACTTGTTCTACTGTGGCATATGGAAAACCGGCTAGCCCCTTCCCCAGTAGGTTTAACATTTTCTTCCCTTTTTCCCATATCTGTGATGTGTATATTTTATGTCATACATTCATACACATGCAGTTCTTGTATACTAGTGTTTGCAATGTCCTTAATTACGTAGAAACAGAAGCACATACAAATTTCTTTTTTGTCCATACTGAGAGCATTTATTAGGCATGCAGTAGAGTCATGGAAGAGTATGATGTGTGTGTGTGATTTCTCCTTCACAATTTTGATAGACTGCATCCTATAAGCTGTCCCCAGGAGTAAGCATTTTAGGGACTCTGCTGTTGGTCTGTGCTGAAAGTCCTCCAAAAGTGGAATTTTTCCTGGCCCTGCCTGCAGGTAGTCATCGTCCAATCAGCTCTTCTTCCATGGGCATCTTTTTCATGCCTGAGCTTTTGCACTATTTCGGGGCACCGTCAACATAGATTAACTCCTTGGACTGTGAACTAGTGGGTCCGTAGTTGTATGAAATGAGTGACTAATATTCACAAATATAATCAATCCCTTTGGTTCTGCTGAAGCAATAGCAGGCGTGTGAATTGTGATACTCTGATTACATGTTGCTATTGTCACAGAGTGTATGGAATGCTGAAAGAGAGTAACTTGCATCTTGTTTTGAGCTGTGTTTTTGCTTGTATTGGTAGCTTCAGGGAGTGGTACAAAGAAGTGTTACCCCCTTGTTTTACGATTAAACACCTGGTGCTCAGTATAGACTCATGAGACTTGCATAACTGCAAGTTATGGTTCTTTTTTCTCCTAAATAGATCTGCCACTGGCTTCTCCATAGAACACAGTGCACAACTGTTGACTGCAGTATTTGAGGCATTCCTATAGCTTCTTGAGGTGTGTATTCCCACCCAAATCCATACTTTCTAAGTTGCATATAATGTTGAATTACTGGGTGTTTATACAACAGCCTTTCTTGACATTACTGGTACAGTGCTTCAACATATTTTCAAATGAGCTTTGATTTTTTTCACCTTTGTATTTCATGTTAAAACAGGTGGCCTAATCTTTAGCAAGACTAAGTGTAGTCAAGTTGTTGGACAGTGATTGATTATATCATTTTTCTACATAGGGTTGGGGTGTCGCGTCAACTGTTACCATCTCTCTATTCAGTGCCACTCTCCTGGCATTTTTGATACTCATGCCTGACTGCTGCATGTGTTCTCTCACGCAATCCATCCACCTGTTTGCTGGACATCCTTGTTTCCTCCTTTTCTTCCTGTCTGCTGCAAATAATTTTAAACAGAAGACCATCTGGTGTGCAGCACGTGTCCCCAAACCACCGTAATCTGTTCTTTGACCTTTTCTGCAATTGGAGCTACTTTTTCTTCTGCTCTTAGGTCCTCATTTCTTTGTCCCATAGTGTGCACCCTACCACCCATTTCAGGCACTTCATCTTTGTCCTCTCTAGTTTCCTCAACTGCTGTGCCTTTATTGCCCAGGTTTCTGTACCATACAGTAGTACTGGTCACACCACTGGTTTTGTATACCTTACTTTTCAACTTCTGTGGCATTCTTCATTGCATTTGCTGTATGTAAAATAATAGCTGACTGAAACTGCTGTTCTGTGGGAGTTTTGTGTGGTGTAAGAGAAGCCTTGCATTCTGGGATTTATACGGGGAGAACATTGAACAAGTGGCATATTCATTTTGCATGCTGTAAGGCCTGGCATTCTCAGAAAAAAAAAATTCAGGGGTGCTGCTGCAGTAGCTTTGTATGCTTGTGTACTGGTGAAGAGATAATTAAGTGCATGTGATAAACAATTGATTTAATAGAGGTGTCCACAAATACCTTTAATGGGTAATAGGAAAAATGATTGTAGGTGTTGTACCTGGTGCCATATACCTACCAAGAAAAATTATGTGAACAGCACAGAGCAGGGAAGCTGTTACTTTCACCCTGTGCACATCTCTGCCCTGTATATTGCATATAGGTCAGTATGTCTTGGAATATTTTGTTGTGTAAAAACACCAGTAACATTAATCTATTTCATTTTTAAGTAGCAGTAAATGACTGCAAACAAGGAAAGCAAGGTTTCTTTTTGGGCAAAGCGTAAATTTTCCAACTGTTGTCCTGTTTTTTTATTTTTTATATGTTGTACCTACCCTAGTCATGCAGTTAAGCATTCATTGGAGTATTCAGTGTTTGTCTCTCGGACTCAGTTTTGTCCATTAAGTTTTTGACGTTTCTCTTCATTTTATCAGCACTGCATGTGTTGTTTCCCTCTGGTAGTGACAGTTCTCTGTTAAGCTTATTGAAGGGTTCATCTTTTTACTAACACTTTCTTTCTAGCTGTTAACTGACCAAAGTAGATGCAATTGAGAGGGGGGGAGTATCAAGGGTGATGGTACTCTGTGGTCTTAACTAAACCTGTCAACAAAAGTAAATAGAATAAAGGTGGTTTAAAATAAAGATGAGTAAGCTGTATGAGATGTCCATAACCAAAAATAAAGATTACTACAGCTGAAATTGGATGTCTGTAGCATGCGATAATGTTTGGCAAGAGGTCCAGAGGTCTGTTTAATTTTAAGTACTTCACAAACATCTGTCCAGGATCCTGGATTTACCTCCATACATCACCGGTATCTGTCTAGTGTTGGAAAAGAGAAATATGTTGCTGTGTGCAAATATCTTTATCATTTATCACAGCTGCATGCTTCTAAAGGGTGGGGGCTTTATTATGATCTTGAGGTGCTCTGTAATTTATTACCTTCTGGCCACTAGGACCTATTTCTGTATGTCATTATAGGTCTGGGTTTGTTGAAACCAGTGGCTTCTCTTTGAATTCGACCATAAGTCTTTCCTCTACCTTGTTTGTGAGGCCTTTATATACCATACTCAGCCTGTATCAGAAGTATTGCATTTTGTACTGCTCCTCCTAAAACTGAAGAGATGTCATTCTTGATGCACCTTTTGTCAATATTCTTTTTCTCCCTCCATCAGTCCATTAGCTTGGGGTGCCCAGCAGATAAACAAGATTCAAATGAACTATAACATTTTGTTACAACCATGCCATTTGTTGCCTCATTTGAGGCAGAGTCTGCGTTAATTGCCAGTGTCTGAAGAGTGTTTTTGGAAAAATTGTATTCACAGAAGTGTTTTGTAGTAGTCCTACTGAATCTCTGTGTGTCTGTTTTTGTGGTTGCCGTAGGAGCCCTTTATTGGCCTTTAAGCCGACCTCCCTCCACTTCTTCCATGAGGTGTTAGTCGTACACCACAACAGGAATTATATCGGGCTGTAGTTGCATCTCTGTGTATGCTGTGGAAATGCTATCACCCTGCCAACTTAGTCATTTATCTTCTAATTGTGCTTGTTTTTATCAATTTCCAATCGAATGTGTATGATATGATGAATGCTAAGATTAGGACTATCCAGCCCTGACGTAAATGCTCAGTGGAAAGCACCATCGATTCAGTGAGAGAGCTCCAACAAAGTTAACACCCATTTTAAAGGGCAATTAACTTCAACAATTATTAAACCTATACAAAGGAAGAGTGTGTTGCTTAACTGCTTAAAAATAAATATTAATATAAAATGGTAAAATAATCATACGTTTGTATTTTCGTGTGAGGGGGCTGTTTTACTTGTATGTTTTTTTTCCAAGGGTTAAATTTACTTAACTCCTACAGTAATCCATTTTTCATGCCCCCCCCCTTGCAGGATTCAACTGCCCAAATAAGTAGGGACCCTCCTACATAAAGTGAGGCTGGTAGCCTACAGTCATTTACTGAAAAATCAAATGTGTTATGAGGGACAAGATAAAAATGTAAAGCAAAGGCAGGGTCACTTTTTTGTAAAATCAGGAACAGTTGTGTCTCTAGGCCAGATTGATTAATGCTTACACTAAGTGTACATGTTCTGTATTCAAGAACATCCATACCACATTGCTTGTGCTTTCTAGTCACTCAGTGAGTGTACACACAGTCTACACTTTGTGGTAACCTGTATGAATCCCCTTGATGTTTAAGGCTGCAAGAAAATCAGTAGGAAAACTAAAATTAGCAGAAAGATGTGAATTATGTTCGAGTCAGAACAGTATACACTTAGTATAGGTGTTCATGAATCGGGCCCTCTGTGTATTCCTTTGGCTCCACTAGTTCACATTTTGTGATTGCAGCAGCATACTAGATGACATGTTAGTTATATTCTTGCTAACTTGGTCCTGATATGCAGCATGTTTACGATTTGCTAGAAGACTAGATGATACACTAATACTAAGCCTTTGGTTTCCCATACCAAAAACTTGTATTACCTCGCAGGATGCACAGTAGCAAGTCCTGCCTAAACCTCTTCCACCATCCACCAATTGGTGATGTCTTAGTAGACCTAAGTAGTATTCATACAGATGGCGGGATGAATATTCATTGTCTATTAATGGGTTACCCTTTTCCTCAATGTAGTGTGATCTTGGAGTCACTATTTAATTAGCAGGGGTATCTCTCTACCAATTAGAAGAGATGCTTATAAGGTAAGATCATTTATGTTGCAAATGGTTGAAGGAGTTTTTGAACACTTATTCATTCAGGCTTGTAATGGAAATGGGCCTATCTTGTCAGTCAGTACATAGAGTATGTGTGTGTGAGTGAAAAGCAGAGTAATAGACCTGCATCTGTTGCAGGATGCAGTTGCACATTATACCTCTGGACAGTTTTGGAGAACTGGCCTTAATACAAATGCTGTAACTTAAAAAGTAAATTGGGGCTTTAACTGCTTCACCGCTGGTTCTGATGTGATCCATCTCTTATCAAAGTCTGTGCAGCACTTAGCTTTATTCAACCACAAGCGATTGACAAAAAGCAGAACTTATTTCAAACTGGCAGCTATATTTAATTTCCAAGATTATTATTTTTTAAACTCTGTGCTCATTAAAGAGCATGGAACTTGTTGGAGAGAGAAGGTTCTTATTCGTTGGAGCAGTTTGAGAGGCTCTGTACCTAATGAAAAATCCTACCCAGTTGCATGCTAGATGGCAGGTTAACAGTTTTGCTTAATGTTTCGTATCCTATCCCTGTGCAGGTTAGCTACATTTAGTCTTGTGTATGTGAACTATTTTAATTTTATACCTGTACCTATCAAAAGTGTAGTTCATGGCAGAAAAAAGAAATTCTTGTTAAACCAGATTCTTTGTGGCCCTGAGGCAGAGATCAACTTTCCCTAATCTTTTGTTGTGGAGCAGACTAAGAAATCCTATTTCAGAAGATTGTTACTTGGTATTTATTGTCCGTCAAAGATAACCAGCTCTAAGCTGAATCTGTGCACTTTTCTTCTTTTTTGTCGTCCAAAAGCAATATCACTGGCTTCAGTAGCTGAGAATTAAAATTTTTAAATATTTACAGTATCCGAACTGAGCTGACTTGGGTATTCAGATATGTTTTTTTATTCTGTTCAGAGAGGCTTGGTGCTTGAATTAGTTTTACTATGTTTTGGAAATGACTGTTTTGTAGTTAACATTTAATTTCAGCAACACAGTGCAGTGGATCTAGGTAGAAGTGTGAAAAGATGGTCTGTATGGAACTGCAGCAGATAATTATGCCGGAAATATTTTATCTGGGTTTTAGTTTTCAGAATTGGCTCTGTCTGTTGGACATGTATATCACACACACACACACACACAATCTGTGTGTGTGTGTGTGTGTGTGTGTGTGTGTGTGTGTGTGTGTGTGTGTGTGTGTATATGTGCAGTGGATCTAGGTAGAAGTGTGAAAAGATGGTCTGTATGGGACTGCAGCAGATCATTATGCCGGAAATATTTTAATTGTCTGTCTGTTGGACATATATATATCTCACACACACACGCACACAATCTGTGTGTATGTATATATGTATGTGTGTGTATATGTATGTATGTATGTATGTATGTATGTGTATATATATATATATATATATATATATATATATATATATATATATATATATATATAATGTCTACTTCATTTGATCGAAAACCAGTATTCAAGGCCTAGAACTGGGATTAGGAGAGGTGTGTGTGGGGGGGGGCGCGGCCTTTTTTCCTTTAAAAGAAGAAAATAACACACAAAAGTGCAGATTTTTAAATGAAAATAGGTGGGGGGCTGCACCCCCCAACTATATATACCAACTCCAGGGTTGCACAACATTGGGGAGGAGGACAAATCCCTGTTATTTGCCTCGAATACTGGTTTTCGATTAAATGAAATTTCGATCAAATGAAATAGACTCGTGTGTGTGTGTGTGTGTGTGTGTGTGTGTGTGTGTGTGTGTGTGTGATTTATGTATTTATATATATGTCTACTTTTATTAGTCAAAGTTACATTACTTCGATTAACAAAAGTACAACCCGACTTTGAAATCGTGAAAACTTGATTCACTGAAGCACAGAACAGTGAAGACAAGGAAATATATCCTTTTCCCCACTGTAGTGCGATCTCTGAGTTGGAATATTTAAATAGCGGGGGTGCAGGGGGGGGGCTTGCCCCCCCCCCTGCAAAACAATGTTTTTTTTTTATTTTGCCGGTTTGTTAAATCTCCTTAGTAAATACAAAGTAAACAATATTGTATTGCAGGGGGTAAGCCCCTCTGCACCCCCCATGTGGGGGCTGTGCCCCCCACACCCCTGCTGCTTAAATATACCAACTCTGAGATCGCACTACATTGGGGAAATGGATATATTTCCTTATACCCACTGTACTGTGCTTCGGTGAATCGGCTTTCGCGAAAGTGCACTATTGCAGAAGTGGGGCCGTACTTTTCTTGTTAGAAGTAATGTAATTTTGAACAAAAAAAAGTAGACCCATATATACATATATATATAAAAATAAATATACACACACAATTAGAACAGGGTAAAACTTTTTTCGGAGATTGTGACTCATTCTTAGAAGTAAGAGAACTAAAATGGCAGTTTCTTTTTAAACACAGTAGCTGCCCTGGGGCTAAACGTAAGTATTTCTTGTGCTCTGAGATGGTATCCTTAAGCCCCACCTACCATCAATTACTTGTTTGATCTGATTGGCTTTACTTTCATCTATTGTTTTCGTGCAAGGCTGATTTTAAGTAATTAACCTTTATTGCTTGGTAGGCTTGTATTGAGCATGTCAAACACATTTTTTTCAGTCCTCAGTCGGCCCGAATACCAGAGGCTTAGTATTTCTGCTTCGGTTGCTGTCACTCCAGGACTGACGTCTGGTTGTCAGTGGTATAAAATCAGGCAGCCGATGCCATTACACCAGTCTTTCTTTCTTGCCGAGGAGTCCGAAGCAGAAGCTGTTCGCACGAGTGCCAGTTGGGCCGCTACCGGAGTTTTGTTTCCAAGTTGAAGTCTTCTAAAGCTAAGTACCCCGTTGGAGATCCTTTTTTCTTGCTCTAGCCGATGTCAGAAAAAGTTAACAATTGTCTCGCCTGTGGAAAGCAAATACCACACCGAGACTTCCATTCTTACTACATCTGTTTAGACCCAGACCACGATGTACCTCACTGTTGCTTTTGTGCTTTGTTCAATGCCAGAACTATACATCGTTGGTATTGTAGCTAAATATTTTCGCTCTGACCCTGTATTCGGATATGGCTTTGGTTAGCCGACCCAGACCACGATGTACCTTGCTGTCGCCATTGTGCTTTGTTCAATGCCAGAACTATACGCCGTCGGTATTGTAGCTAAATATTTTTGCTCTCTGTACCCGTATTCCGATATGGCATCGGTAAGCCATCCGACTACCAATCTTCCGAAAAAACAAAAGGGTAAAGACCGCACAGCTCCAAAACTGAAGACGACGCTTCCGTTAAGTCATTAGTTCTCTGGTCCTCAGTGAGATGCTTTTGCAATTCCTGATGCCTGCTTCTGTGGATTCGCAGGCTGCTACTGAGACCCGTTCGGAGTCCGGTATGCCGCTAGACTCTTTGTTGACTAAGGATCCTGTGGATGTCTCTACCTTGGATGGGTCGGGAGCAGCTGAGCAGGCACCGACTTCTGAGGAAGTTCTTCTCGCTATCGATACTCTACTCAAACCGGCGACTACTTTAACGTCTTCAGTTCTTTCTAAAACTACCAAATTTCTAAGGCCCAGGGTACGAACTACGCCTAAAAGACTGACGACCCAAGCTCAGGCACCTGCTTCCATGTCTCTATCTCAGATGCTTAAAATTGCGGTAGACCTTATCATGCTTATTAGGGGAAGCCACCCTACCCCTTCCAAAAGAAAGAGACTCATCTCCAATCTGACCAGGAGTCCGATTGACTGAGATTTCTGAATATGAAGACATGCAACCCTTATCTGCTTACGAGGATTCCGATGCAGAGGAATCCATTTCTTCTACCTCTTCTCCATAGGATTTTTCATTTGGTGAAACCCTACATACTTTAAGGGAGCATTTCCAGTGGGAATGTCAGGACTATCCTCAGTCCAAAAAGAGACTCGGGTAATTCTTAGATTTACCACAGCACAGACCTTTAGCCATTTCTTGTGCCCCTAGGAGGAAAACTCTCCTCCCATGCAAACAGCTGGGCCTGTATTACCAGTGAACGATGGGTCCTCAACAGTGTCCCAGGGATACAAATTTTATTTCTACACTCTGCCAACCCCAAAAAGGTTCCCAGATCTTCCTCCAAACCAGTGGACAGAGGCTAAAACACAAGTCCCTTCCCTGCTCTCCATGAGGGCAATACAGCCTGTTCCTGCAGACCAGATGGGCCCAGGTTTTTATTCCAAAACCATGAAAAGAAAGACTTCTGGATGTGAACTTTATTCCCCCCTGACTGTTCGGGATTACGATAAATGCAGAAGATTTGAATGAAGCTCTAGTTATCAAGAACCCATCTAACCGCCTGGATCCTCAACATCTACAAGTGTTACTTGAGTTGCTTCATGATACAGAAGAACCTTTTACTCGTGAACAAGTTCTAGTGATCCAAAACAGACAACACCACAGTGATGTGGTATATCAACAAGCAGGGAGGAACTCCCTCTTATCCTCTCTGCTGGCTCGCCATGACTCTTTGGCACACGGCTTCAGCCATGCAAATACACCTGCTAGCACAATTTCTGCCAGGCTCCCTAAACTCTCTGGCAGACAACTTTGAGTAGAAACCTGCTTAGACCCACATGAGTGTCAGCTAGCCCACAGAATCTTCAACCTTGTAACCCAGAAATGGGGTACCCCAAAGGTGGACCTCTTTCCCTCCCACAACAGTCACCATCTCAGCAAATTCTGCACCAGGGAACCTCACAGCAAGGCCTGGAAAGTGGATGCTGTATCCTTCCAATGGGTAAACCTCTCAATCTATACATTTCCCCCTCTACCACTAATTTCAAGGGTACTGCTCAAAATAAGGGAGGAAAAACCAAGGGCAATCTTGCCCCAGACTGGCCACGCCAGCACTGATATTGCTGCACAGCCTTGTCACCCCTGCCACCATGGCCCCTACCTCAGATCTTAACTCTCCTGACTCAAAGGAATGGAGAATTCATGCATCCGCAATTACAGACCCTGAACCTGGCAGCCTGGCTTACACCCTGACCTCTCCTCCAGCTGCCAGCCTAAGCAAACAAGTCCTGTATGTTATACGTGAGGCCAGATACCCCAGCAATAGAAAATCCTATGCTGTCAAGTGGAAAAGGTTTTGCACCTGGATCCAAGCTAAAGGAGCTGAAACAGCACAGCCCTCCCTACCTCTCATCCTGGATTACCTAGCAGACTTGCTACACAGGGGCCTATCCTTTTCTTCTGTTAAACTTCATGCCTCTGCCATCTCTGCTCATTACAGCACAGAGCCACCTCCCTTTTCACACTCCCTCTCAAACAGTTCCTACGAGGGGCTAGCAATTTAAGGCCACCCAGAAGAGCTCCTACCCCAGCTTGGGACTTTAATTTTGTGTTGTAAAAGCTCACCCTACCCCCCTTTGAGCCTGCATAGTTAAAATTTCTCTCTTGGAAAACAGCCTTGATTCTGGCCATCACTTCAACTAGAAGAGTTTCAGAGCTACACGCACTCATGGCTGTAGAGCCCTTCATCATTTTCCATGCTGACAGCCTCCCTCAGGACTAGCCCAACTTTCATGCCTAAAGTGGTGTCCAGTGTGGCTCTCGACCAATCCAGTTATTTTGCCACCTTTTTCCCTAACCCACAAAACAAGGGGGAAATAATTCTGTATTCTCTAGATGTGCACAGACAGCTCAGATTCTATCTGGATAGGACTAAATCTTTTAGGAAAACTGACCGGTTGCTAGTCAGCTTTGCAGCAGGGGCAGAGGGCAAGGCCATATCCAAACAAACACTTCAAATGTATAGCACACTGCATCCATTTCTGCTACAAGCACCATGGGAAACCGTCTCCTAAGGGGGTCAGGACACACTCCACCAGGGCAACTTCCACCTCCTGCAGCGTTTTTCAGAGGGGTCCCCACCAGGGACATCCTGGAGGCTGTAACATGGACTTCTGTTCATACCCTCACCAAGCATTACCACCTGCCTATCTTCTCCAAATCCAGGACAGGTTTTGCAACTGCAGTCTTGCAGGGCATCATAGCCAGCCCCCAGGCTTCTTGACTGCCTCCACCCTTTTCTTCAGCTTTGGGAATCAACCCAAGTGTGATGACTGCAACAATGAAACCCGAAGAACATAGTACAGTTGTGTACACTTACCATAAATGTAGATGTTTGAATGTATTCACTGTTGCAGTCCTGGATTCCTTACCTCCATCCCCCATGTGTGTGTGTGTGTGTGTGTGTGTGTGTGTGTGTGTGTGTGTGTGTTTGTCTCTCACTTTACAGGGAATTTTTGGTATTTACTTTCTACTGGTGGTGGTCTTTGCCATAATCTAGCTCCCTATTTGGGGGCTCCTGACAGTTGGGGCAGGAAAAACTGATTGTAATGGCATCGGCTGCCTGATTTTATACCACTGACTACCTTATGTCCGTCCTGGAGCGACAGCAACGGATGCAGAAATACTAAGCCTCTGGTATTCGGGCTGACTGAGGGCTACCCTTGGCAGGATAACCCAAGTGTGATGACTGCAACAGTGAGCACATTCAAACATCTACATTTGTGGTAAGTGTACACAACTGTGCTTTCTTTGTGGTAAGTGTACACAACTGTGCTTTCTTTGTGGTAAGTGTACACAACTGTGCTTTCTTTGTATGATTAAAGGACGAAAGACTCTTCTTTTTAGCTAGTGAAGATTTAATTTTTTTATTTTGCTTTTTGTACTAGAAAAACTCACTCTGCCATCCTTTTGAACCAGTGGCTTCCTTGGATTTAAGAAATTTTGTAGATGTGGAAAACTATCCCTGTATTGGTTTTTAGGTCTGAGTTTGCTCTTCAAGTTGTGATGGCATGGCGTCTTTCTTATCTTACACAAGGATAGGGTTTCTCTCGGGGCCAGTCTTTCTTTTATGTCTTAGTTGGTTAATGAGGTGTCCCTCATTCAGGCCGTCTGTCTTTACCTAACCCTCAGAACGAGAGGGAGTGGATTCACCGTCAATGTACACAGGTAGCTCAGGTTTTACTTTGATAAGACCAAGCCATTCACAAAACTGACCAGTTTTGTGTGTTTCTAGGAACCGAAGTTGCTCAGATACAGGGTTCCCCCAATGTGTCGCCATCTGGATTTCCAAATGTTTCCTTTTGCTTCACCCACCATTGTAAATCTTTAACTTCCCGAGTTAAAGCCTGTTCCGTTAGAGCAGTTATCTCCTCTAGAGCCTTTTTACAAAAGTATTGATTCCAAAGTTATCCTAGAAGCGACAACATTAGTTAAGAGATGTACAGAAGACCAACACTATAGGGTAGATGCCTTCTCTAGGTCCAGAGCCTCCTTTGTGTCAGATATGGTTGTTTTTGACTAAATGACAGCTCCTGTATGCCTGTTCCACTCACTCTTGCTCGCTAAGCCTTGGGCAATCACCATAGTGTGGAATACTGCAACAGTGACCTAAGGAAGGACTTATTACAGTTGGTTAAGTACTTACCATAACAGTAGATGTCCTACTGATTAGTGTTGCACTATTTCTTCCCACCCTTCCATCCCCTTTCTTTGCCTTTAACTAGGTAGTGTCCTCTATTTTCTGTTGCACCAAGAGTGAGCTATTCTCTGCTTTCTCCCCTCTTAAACACCCACAGCAGCTAAAAGAGAGGAAGCATTTAATGTATTTAAACATTTCATTCGTAAACCCTTGCTGGATGACATCAGAATACAAACATCTTAAATTGTTTCATATTTATGCTACAACCAACCAACAATGAAAGCAATTTATTGATTTTTTTTTTTTAGGGTTTGTAAGGTGGTATTTAATCAATTGTCTGTCATGCTACATAGAAGAAGGAAGATATTAAGTTTTGTGCAACTTTGATCCTGTTATCTTAATAGAAATGTACTTGAAAATGGAATTTAATGCATCCTCTTCTAAAACAAGCATTTTAAATAGGTTGGATTATAGTTATAACAATGTTTCTATGGACAACAGACCGACTACCCAACCAACACATTGTCGTTTTGTAGTCTAATCTGCCACAATGTTTCCTTTTTCTATAAATTTTGTAATGATCACTCCTGTAGTCCAGTGCACTAAAGTAGAAGAATATACTGTAGTGTTTTTAAAGTGTTTTAATTTTTCCTTCTGATGGAATATACATGTTTTGTTATCCTGTTAGACGGTCTCTATGTAGTCATATCTACATAGATTGTAATACAGTAATGTTTTTCTGCTGTGGATGTTTGTCTTTTTGATAGCAGTTTTGTGCACCTAGACTACATCATAAATATCTGTTTTTTGAGTTTCTTCCCTCTTAGCTGACATTTGCTTGCCGTGTATTATTCCAATGCTTCCAGGCTTTGAGATGTGCAGAGGCATTGAACGTGACTGTGTACCCATACACCTTTGGGCTTGTCATACTTCAGAGAGATAGCTGTATGGTAGGTTTTGTTACAATTGCATATGTACCATTAAGCTAGTGGGCTATATGGCCGTATGGATGGTTTTGGCTTTGGTACCCTGGCTAGACATCCTGGTTATTTGGCGAGAGTTTCTGCTTGTTCCTGTGCAGAGTATCTGCAGGTCACCCATTCAGGCTGTTGGGTGGGTTTTGGCCGAAGCAGTAGTTCATTTTAATTTGTGTTTTTTCCTTACTTGCCAGTCTGGCAGGTTTGAAAAATCCTTTGCGTTGCTGTTTATGGGCAGAAGTTTTTCTGTCTTAAAGAAACGTCAGTAATGATTGACTCTGTGCAATTCCTTGTTACCATGTACTCTTATGGAAGACAGCAGAGCCTGAGGGATGAAACCCGGTGTGGGGATATTAAACCCCCATTATGGGGTGGTTCCTTGTCAATTAACTTGACAAAATGAAACTCTGGTTTTCTCCCATTTTGTTGATGACCATTGTGTTTTTTTTTTTGTTTATATTTTCCTTAAATTCTCTGGTGGGATTTGTGATATGCAGTTTCTCAGTGATGCTGCATTCACTTCTGTAATCTAATAACCCTCATTCTGAGTAAATTCTGGCCAGATGGTGGAGCAGTTGTGTTTAGTCACTTTTACTGTCCATTGCTTTACTAACGTAACTGGACAAGATTCTGGAGAGACTAATTGAAGTGCAGGTTAGAGAATATCTAACAGAATGTTGGTTCCACTTAAAACATGTGTGAGCACAAGCTTTGCCTGTGTGTATAGCATTTCATCATCCTCTTCTGCTTTCGGCTTTTCCCGGTTAGGGGTCGCCACAGTGGATCACCTGTCTGCTCATGATTGGCAGTGGAGTTTTACAGTGTTGAGCTGCCAGCCCGGTGCCCAACCTTCCACAGAAGACACACACACGCCTAGGGCCAATTTTAGAGTGTCCAATCCACCTACAGCATGTCTTTGGGATGTGGGGAGAATCCGGAGCACTCTGAGGAAACCCACGTGACCACAGTGAGGACATGCAGACTCTGCACAGAAGGCACCCCAGCCAAGAATCGAACTGGAGAACCACTTGCTGTGAGGCGGCAACGCTAACCGCTGCACCACCGCGGCTGCCCTGTGTAAAGCATTTCATCATGGTGACAAATTGATGCTCAGAGTTACCATTTTGAATATTTCAGCTGTTGATGACAGCACACTTTTACTCCATGCTCCAAAAATAACTTTTGGCATTTTATAACCTTGATAACAATCTACTGTATGGTACACAGTGTTTGTACAGTTTAATTTATTAGTCTGGGTAGAACTCTGATCCAGAAGGACCTTTTTTGGGTGTTTATCAGTAAAATTCAAAATGCTTGCATAACAAGCATTGTAAAGTATAAACGGCAGTGAAAACGGATGTTGAAAATTTAACATACTATACTATTGTAATTTAAAGCTACTCATGCTGTTTGGATGAATGTATGTGTATAATATATATTAATATATATATATTAATATATATATTAATATATATATATTATATATATATATATTAATATATATATATATATATATATATATATATATATATAAATATAATTTGCTACAGAATTTGTGAGAGTTCCACAGCCTTTCACACTTGGCATGCCGTAAACTTGTCAAACTGTATCTGCTTGTTAAAATAAAGGGCTGTGTCACAGAATGATTTTGAAGAGGAGAATTATTAGGATTTAGTCTTCCAAAATGCATTCCTCCTTTATGTGGCTGGAAAGGTTCTTCCTATTTATTAGAGCATATAACAACTTTGCTCCATGGTTGCTCATTGGACTGGATTGTTAATCCACAAAATCAAATGGAAAGATTTAAGTGGTGTTTAATAATTTTCAGCGAGGCTGAGCATGCATTTGTCTTTGCATCTCAACTTTACTCAACAATTTGGACAAAACAAAATGGGGTGCAAAGGCCCACAATCATGGATAGTTTATGAATACTACTCCTAATTCACAATTGGGTTTGCAGTGGTGTGCATTTTCTGAACAATAAGTAGTATGAAGCTCTGTATTTCATTACTGAATGACTGCATGCTTCAAGAGTTAAAACTATTTTATGAAGGACTGGGAGAGGGTTTTGAAAATATGTGGATATTTGAGAGGTATTCCTGTCCCGTATCTTATTTCTGGTTTAGTTCTCTGTCATAGGTAGAAATATATTGCTCTTAAAACTTTGAGGTGTATTGCCAACTTTGGTAGTGGGTGCATGTTATAACTTTGCTTCTTTTTGGCTTTTTCTGTAGTTGCTATTTTATTTTTAGCTTGTCCAGCTATCTTGGGTACTTTCTGCATTGCTAAGTCAGGTTTTACCTGCATATAATGTAATAAGCTTCCTAATTCTGGATGACATGCTTCTTGGTAATATGCATGGGCTTCGTAATGGCATAGCCATGTACTGTGTTTTGCTACCTGCCACTCTGAGTTCACCAGATACTCTCGTTGTACCTGAATTTTCTACTGTTGGATATTGTATGTGATGGTATTTTAGTGCAGTTGTTTTTGTGGTGATGTGATTTTTTTTTTTTTTACTTGTCAAAGGCAGGCTGTAATGCAGTTTTATGTGCACCACTGTTGGATTTAAAGCCACACTTAAAATGGTAACCTAGTATACACAGCAGAATTTAACTCTTAAAATATTTTTGGCATCTTCTAGGTTCTTTTGTGATTTAGCACACGTGTAGCACTAAGATACTTTCTTGTACCATGTTTGAACTCTTATCACTAAATGCTTTTATTTTTTGTGTTTTTGGAGATTAACAGATTTGTCAAGCCTTCTGATTATGTCTGTGGTGTGTGTGACAAAATGTTACTTTACTCTGTTCCACATTTCCGAAGCAGCACTGCACATAAATGTACACAAGGTCAGGTGAAGAACATCTTGTCACCCCCACCCCCTAAAGTAGCACTGCACAGGAAGATCTGGTTAGGAACTGCTCATATGGCCCTGAACCACCTTCCCCATTTGCAAAGTCATGTTGTGCATCTGTATTTCATTTTCATTTAATAACTTCTCTCTTATTCACTTCTGCATGTCTGATCCCAGACCTAGGTTGCTGAATGTCTAACTTTATGAAGTAGCATGCTTGATGATGCTCTACTAAATTTCCTGTTGCACATCTGCTGCTGATGAATTATTTGTTGCCCCTAGCCTTCAGGTGCGTTTGACTGCAGTTGTCCTAGATTACAATACTGCACTACTCTAGTCCAAGCAAACTGAAGATAATTCTGCTACCATTTTGTTTAGTGTCTTCTGTTATTAGTTGTAAAACCTGCTCAGGAAGACACTTTTTTTTTTTTTTTTTTTATTATTTCCCCTAGCAGCTCATTTCCTGGAATGTCAGCTCTGTAGTGGATAGGCTCAGACATTGTTTACTGAAGCCACCCAAGTATTCCCCAAGCATGCCAACTGCATGGGAAAAAAATACAACTGTGGAAGCTTTCCTTCCTTAGTAGTAGTTGGTACTGCAAATAGGATAAAGTGCAGTAACTTCTACTACTTGATACCACATTGAGCAGTAACCTAGGAATGCTTTAGTCTGGAAATAACTCTTCAGTCTTTGTTTTTTTAGAAAGTGAAGGTCAACAAGTCAAAAGCCATTTTCTTAGCTCTGTTTTGTCCTTGAAAAGTATGGTTCCCCTTGCTGTGGTTTCATCGGTGTGAATCCTCTAGGCCTGTGACCCTTCTAAACCCTTCTCTCTCACTTGTCTAGCGTGCCTAAATTGCATTTTCGTGCTATTTGTTTGACCACCTGGCTCCTCCATTTCCATTAATGGCTAGGATCATCTAGATCTTTACCTTGGTCTAGAAACGCAGCACCAAAAGTGTTTTAAAAGCAAAGCGACATGTTATGTAGTTGCTTATGTCCCAGGTGTTTTGGACTACCGTACACAAATTTATTTGGTCTGAAATGTTCCTCTAAAGTTTTCTCTCTTTCTGTTTTTAGTATTCGAGAAGGATTGCACAGCACTGCACGGCTATGTTTCTCACCTGATCCCATCTCAGAAGTCTGGTGCCTTCATGAGGTTTATATCTCATAAACTGTCTTTACAAACCTTTGAAGCTTTTTCCCTGTATCTGTTTGGATTTTTTTTTTTTGGCCAGCGATATACAGATTCAAATCTTATGTATAAACCCCCCCTTATTTGACCTTTCGCTTGGACAATGTGGTCTTAGACAAAACATACATTCATCCCCACGGTAGCCACATAACAGAATTTGAAGAAAGCCATCAATTTCCCTGTATTTTATTTTCCCAGAATTATTCCCCTTGAGTGTTTGCTTTATAGTGCTTAGGTGCTTAAACCAAAGTCTGTGTGAAGAGATTGGCATTTGTTCATATCAAATGCTTTTAACAGAGGGGGTCCTAAGGTTTCTAAGGTCACTATGGCTAAGTAGCTGTAAGTACATTACATTCCGTAATTTAAAAATTATGGCAAATCCTTGGCATACAGTCTTGTGGTACATTTGACAAGAACTACATCTCGGGCACATTTCAGAAGTGCTGCTCTAGACAATTTGTACAGAGCTACAGTGTGGGCTTTGCTATATGCCTTACAAGGGCTAGGTACTCCTTTTTTTTTTTTGGGGGGGGGTGCTATTATCTTGAGAGGAACTTTTTCATGAGCTCACCCAGCACATCAAGCCAGGGAGTCTGTCCTGCATGGATCAAGTATTGTGCACTCTTTTCATTCTGTTTGTGTCTCTGTGCTTGCCGCTCATGAAGCTGCTTTTAGTGAGGGATTCCTCTACAACTGTGGAGGCAAGAGCCATGTGGAAGGGGTATCATTTAGGCAACCAGGAGAGTTGCTTTCATGTGTATCTAATCTCAGCTCTGAGGAGATTTTATGGTGGTCCTAACCTTATACCCAGGCAAGGTTCGAATGACTCGCATCACAGAGGAGCTCACAGGGTTCCAGCCTTGTCAGTAGTACAACAGATTGCTCACTTTCCTTTTGGGGTAGAAGGCTGTTTGTTCTATTCCCACACCAGGTAGATTGTAGTTAACACTGCAGATCCAAAAGCACCTATTGAAAATCGGGGGAAACTTCCCAGATGCCCTAGCCAAATTTCACTTATTAGTGTAAATACCACCTTGTATCTCCTCTGAAAAGAATCTGCTAGCCTAGTGGGCTTAATCCAGTCAAAGCCAAGGCTACTAATTTGAACCTGGGGTACTTCAGATGCACTCGGGGCTTGATTCTTTTGTGCCACCAGAGTTGGTTTGAAATTTTATGTATTGTGGACCTATGTTATCAAAGTCCATTCTGTTCAACATGCCCATCTTTCACCCAGTCTTGTGCAGACCAGGCCTAGGCCTAGAAAGTTCATAATGTTTCTAAGCTTTGTGTTTAATGCTTTGGCTGTTGAACAGCACTTCTTTCTGAATAGGAAAGGTAAGGGAGTGTGATGCATTAGGGGTAATGGTTAGATCGATCCTGGGCGAATTTTATTGTTGCAGCTCAAGTCCGCTCAGCATTTGTCCTAGAAGTTTTGAAGATGATGTGCTCCAATTCTCATTATGGCATTTACATAACCAGGCTTGGTGAAGGAAGTGTTGTGCGTTCTGCATGTAATGTGAGCTTTTATCAAGTCTTTGCTGTGTCCCATCCAACTGAAGATCCCAGTTCCCCTTTTAAATTCTAAAATGGGAGGGGGGAGTGGAACTGCAATTCAGCAAAAACAGTAAATCAGTCTTCTTCCTCCTCCTGTTCTGTTTTGGGGGCTGCACCCACACCATCACTGCTACTTTTATACTAACTAAAATCCCTGCATCTTGTAGAAGCTCCGAGGCAGTGACCTTAGGCTTATTTTCTTCAGTCTTGTTAGTAGTGTTGCTGTTCCAGCACCGTTCTACATGTCAGATATTTACTAAAGATCCCAGCTGATGAGATACAGAATGTTCAGGACCATTTCCATGAAATTTCAAAACTGGTACAAGTGAAAAAGACTTGGGCTCTTTGAGGGACAGAGATCGCATTCAAGAGTGTTGCACTTGTTCCTGTAACCAACTTCTGTTGCATATTCTCTGGGTAGGTTAATAAGCTTTGCTTAAATCGCCTGTCCCTTGGAATTCTTAATTGTAGAGGTACAGTTTTACGACTTGTGCCAGTGTCTTTGAGATAGAAGTGCAAAGAGAGATGGTGTTGCTGCGTACCTCAGTTTTGTTAGATACACCAATAGCCATTTTCTGTATGTTGAAACAGTTTAACATTCTAAATGTATGGTGACTGGAATAAAAAATTTAGGTCGAGGTATTTATATAAGTTTGTGTATAACTTCTACGTCATGGTTGTCAGACTGCTGTTATTTTCAGCATTGTATATCTGCAGAGTACCTGATGCAGTACATAGTACAGCTTCCTTAATGCCACCTTTCGTGTTGATTTTTTTTTTTTTTGGTGGTGAGAGATCTAAGAGCTGTGGAGGTGGTTTGGTGTGAATCTTTTAATGCTGTATTCTTTCACAACTGTGCTCATACATACAACGCTCATTCCCAGCTTGCAATTCTTCTCTGCACATGGGATACATTAAAATGGAGCCAGTGAATTCAAAATTGTGCACTACTTGCAGTACTGCCCAGGTTACTGTTGCCCTTAGGCTGCTTATGTATCCTAGGTTGCTGGCAATCTGGTTAGATGCCCCAGTCTTGTTTTGTTAGAATGACACATGATCACATTTGCTGTGCTGCCTTAACAGCTGACAAAGTGTTGCAATTAACCTACACTCAGACTTCTGTGACCCATTTGAGGCCAACAAGAAGTAAGAGGCACCTTAGGACAAGTGTCATGTGTACTGCTAGATCTTTGTTCCATGACCCAAGTTAAGTTCCTCCTTCTTTCATATATATGCAATCCCAGAAAGGATGTGCTAGCATATTGTCCCAGTGTTCCTACTCCTTTGTGGACATGGCCACTCTTGTACTTGACCACCTCCAGGATTAACCATGAGGTGGGCTTGTATGATCATGGCCATTCTCCCTTGTCAGAGCCTCTGGTTCCTGAGTTGATGATCTGACTGGTCACCTGGGCAGTAACCAGGGCCCTTTATGACATAGTGCTGGCAACATGATCCTTGTTTTATTTAGCTGTTTGTAGTGCATCTAGGGTGAGGTGGTCTTTAGTTGATAGCCTAGTATCAATCTATGAACCTATCTGCCCTAGGGCATTTATAAGCCTAGCCAGAGTATGTTTGGCTTTCGCCACCCTTTTAGATTAGTTGACTGTGCCTTTGTATAGTAGGTCACAGAAGGTAGCCCTTTTAAGGTTTGTTTACTGTACCTCTGTCAAGCAGCGACACAGAAGAGACCCCAGCGGTAAACTTACGATCTCCCATCCATTCGTCAAGATTTCTCTTGAAGAGGGTCAGTGAGGGGCTCTGCCTGACATGGATTGGGATTTTGTTCCAGAGTGAGGGGAGTCTCTGGGATATGAATCTGTCCCTCCAGCATGTCCTATTTATTTCTGTGCTGAGGTTCAGGTCCCTGGAGTGTGTAGCTCTAAGGGATTTAGATTTCCCGAGGCGAAGCATGTCCATTAATTCTGGGTTGGACATGGCTTTATACGTCAGACCTAGATCGCCTCGGAGTAGGCAGTAAGTAACTGAGTAGAGCTGGAGTTTCTTTAGCCGAACTGCATAGGGCATCTGTTTGAGCCCCTTGATCCTCTTGGTGAGATACTTTTGGGGTCTTTCCAGTTGCTGAAGGTGTCTGGTAAGGTACATCCCAAACTGGGCATTTTACTCCATTATGGGCTTGATAAGTGAGTAGAGGGGCACAATGACCTCTCTTGATCTAGATGTGAACCCTTTCATGATAAGGTGGGCTATATAGAAGGTCTTTCTAACCACTTTTTGGTAACGTGATTGTCAAAGGAGAGAGTGCTATCTACTTGGGTCCCCAAGTCCCTAATTACTTCGTACTTAATGGATTACCACCTATGTGGTAATTTGTGGGCACTTTTTTTCCAAAGGGGATGACTATGCACTTCTTGGCATTTAGATTTAGGCCATGGCTCTGGCACCAGTTATCAGTCTCTGTGAGACCCTTTTGGAGGTTGCTTGTGTCAGTCGGAGAGTCTGTTATAGCTCCCAGTTTGCAGTCATCTGCTAACTTGGTCAGCCGTAGTCCACCCATGTTAGCCTGTACCTCTGAGAAATGTATACCGAACGAGAGGTCCCAGGACTGAGCCTTGTGGGGCACCACTTGTAACTGGTTTAGAGTCTGACATGGCACCTGCTATTCTGACCATGTGGGTTCTATCCCTGAGCCAGTTTGCAACCCATCTTGTGACATAGGGGTTGCTATTTAAGCTGGTGAGCTTATTTATGATGCCCAAGTGGGGTATTGTCAAAGGTCTTTGCGAGGTCCAGGTAGGCTGTGTGGACTAGGCTGTGTGGACTACCTTCCCTTCATCTATGGCTTTGGTAATGTTTCAAAGAAGTTGACCAGGTTCAAGAGGCAAGATCTGCCCTTAACGAAGCAGAATTGGGTAGGATCCAGTGTCTGGAGGTTCCCAATGTCTTAGTTTATGATTTCCATGATGATACGCTTCATAGCTTTGCAGACCAGGCTAGTCAGGCTTTTAGGGCGATAGTTTCCGGGGTCTGTTGTGGCACCACCTTTGTGGAGTGGGACCACTGTTGCTGTACGCCATTCCTTGGGAACATATCCTGTAGTAAGGCTGAGATTGAACAGTGACTTTATATGAGGGTTTAGTTCTTCTTGGAGCTTGTGTAAGACGCAGCCCGGGACACCGTCTGGTCCCATTGATGCTGTGTTTTTAGCTTTGCAGTGGGCAGCTCCTGTGCATCTGTGATCTCAGGAAGGCTATATACTCTGTTGGGATAGACATTTGCTCTTTTGGGGGGGAAGAAGTTTGCACTGAACCTTTCTGCCAGGATGTTGGCAATGTCTGAGTTCAGTTAATTTTTTTGTCATTTTGCACCAACTCCGAGCATATGTGGGAGTTGCCTCCCGGGTTTCTGACATAACTAAAGAAGGCCTTGTGATTATCTTTAGTGTCTTGTGCAATTTTTCTTTCAAAGCTGGCCTTAGAAGATTTTATGAGGGATCATAGTTTCTTGCTAGTACTGATCAGTGACTCCTTCCCTTTTTGGGATTTTGCTCTGTCATGTAGTAGCTTTCTCCTTCTGTTGTATAGCTTATCTATGGCCGGGGTCCACCAGACAGGTCTCCTGCCTTTGGAGGAGTGAGTCTTGGTTTTATTTGGGATAGCATGCTCCATGCATTCCTGTAGGTGTCCATATAATGCTTTTGTAAAGGATTCTGCATTTTGGGCCAGATTGCCCATTGGCCCGGGGGCTTTGAAGGATTTCACCTCAGTTTTGAGAAGTGTGAAGTTTGCTTTTGAGAAGTTCTTCACCGTGGTTTCCTTGGCTGGGGGTGGGGACGGAATATGGATGTCCAGTGAGATTTGTTTATGGTCTGAATGTAATAACAGCAAAGTATATTTTTATATGGTTACCAGGATAGCCCAACTGGGTCAGCAGAGCCAAACCCCTTTTCAACTTGGGCCCAGGGAGAAAAGCTATATACATCAATATGAAAATGTAAAGAAAAACGAAAAAAAAAAAAAATAGGATAACATACTACAGAGGTAAGTATATTAAATGGTAGCAAAAGCAGGAGATAATCGTACAGATTTACAGTTGTATTGATGATTTTTAAGTTACATATACAAGAGGTTCTCCAGTTGGATTCTCAGATGGGGTGCCTTCTGTGCGGAGTCTGCATGTTCTCCCTGCGTTTGTGTGGTTTTCCTCTGGGTACTCGTGTTTCCTCCCACATTCCAAAAAGAGGTGCATTTGGAGCATTTCTCCCTGGGCCTTCACTGAAAATGGGCTCCGTCCCAGTTGGACTTTCCCACTAAACAAATGTTAAATTAATTTTTTCAACCATTTGATCTTTGTGTTATGGGACACCCTGTAGCAGGTTCTGACTTTTCAAAATGGTTACAAATTTGTTCATATACAGCTATATAGTAGTATTGGAGCCCAATGGGGATAGTAGCTGTAATGCAGTACAGAGCATAAATAGGAGTAGTAAAGATCTGCTCTCTCCTAATAGCCATATAGAGTACAGAGTAGGTAAGGAGAGAAGAGTCTAGGTCAAGAAGAAAGCAAGTAAGTGGATCGAGAAAGATGAGGGAGAATAACAGACATAGTCAGAGCTGGAGATGAGAAAATAGTAGTAAAATAATGTTGGTTGGAAGCATTTTGAGTGTGGAGTATAATCTTGGATATTTTGGCCTTCCTTTGACAAATTCAATGGCTTTACAACTACCTCTGCACTATTAAAGCAAAATAACCAGCCACAGCAAGCTGCTGGCAAGCAGACAGTTTTTGGTAGTGGGACTCCAAAAAGAAAGCAAAAGCCCCCCCCCCCCCCCCAAAACAAGGTCAGTCCAAGTCTGAATGACATTTACAGAATGATCCCCCACCCTGGAAACCATTTAAATCTTCCCAAAGATTCTGGTTCTCCTTTTCAATGTGGAAACAGTCCACAGACAAGTAAGTGACTCATCAGGGATACTGTCGCCCTCCTTTTTGGTGATTCCTCCTTATTCATCACAAACTATTTCCCCTTCCTGTCATTCAGCATCTGCTAAGTCAGTAGGTGGTAGATACTCACCCTCCCTTCCTAATAAGGAAAGGATTTTATTTCCCCCTCAAATAGGGAAAGGATTTTATCCATGGAGGTTGGCTTGGTTTAAAAAAAAAAAAAAAACTTTGTGGAGACCAGTTTTAAATCTTTCTTTACAGATTTGTTTGTGAAAGTCCTAGAATTGATATCCCCTCATGTCCTTTGCCACTCACCCACTACCTCTGTTCTTGGACATCCTTTAAATCTAGATGCGCTATCATCCTATCCTGTAATGCTAGATTTCAGACTTTGTTTTCTGTGTCTGGATCATGCTCTTAAGTTATTTGTGCCACTCTTTGGGTTACCCAGTGTTACAAGGGTATTCACAAAGTGTCTAGTATCAGCGATGGCCTACTGCAGACTGAACAAAGGTATTCACATTTTTCCTTATTTAGATTATTTGCTTATCGTTGTAGAGTTTGTGTCTGGAATCTCTCAGTTGAGTGTGAGATCTCCACTGACTGGGATTTTGGGAGATTGTTTTCCTCCATTCAGAGAGCTCTTCTTCCAAAAGGAGTAAAAAAAAATTGATCTAATGGCTAGATCACTTTCTGAGTTTTTTGACTTGGACCAAGGCCTCCGCAAGGAATATATGAGAATAGCACTACATTACATCTAATTCTCATGATTCCTCTAGCCAAATTTCACAGGAGAAAAATTAATTGGTGTCTAAAATCAGTATGGTCATATTGTCAACAACATTCCAGTTTTCCTGTTTTGGAATTTGTTAAAAGGAAATCTGTCTAAATTTAAGTATTTTCCCCTTCCAAGTCCAGAACAGTTTATAACTACAGATGTCTCAGTCATTGAAGAGCAATATATTGTGGCGTAGGCATAGGTTAGAACAAAGCCACAGACCAAAATGTACAAGTTTTGTTGGAAGTAATGAATGCTGTCGTCACTCTGATCCGCAAGACCATTACACATGCTTACAGACAACACCACAGTGATGTGGCACATAAACAGGTAGAGAACAAGCTCTTTATGTAGATTAGCTGTGGTAGCCTGGGGTATAGATTTTTAGTAGTCGGAGCAAAATTGCAGGGCTGAAAAGCTGAGCAGAACCAGGACTGATCTCCAAGAATAGAAAATGAATATTCCATGAATAATTGATCCAGCTGTGAGGAACACCACCTATAACCTACTTGCCTCAAGTCAAAACAGTTATCTGACAGAATTCTGCTCCAGGACTTGTGAAGATGATTCTTGCATGAAGGTACTGCAATCCCTTTCAGTTGATGCTAAAACCATGATATATTCTCTTCCTCTCTAGTTTGTACA
This sequence comes from Protopterus annectens, assembly GCF_019279795.1. Lineage (NCBI taxonomy): Eukaryota > Metazoa > Chordata > Ceratodontiformes > Protopteridae > Protopterus > Protopterus annectens. The sequence goes on along the minus strand of NC_056735.1, from coordinate 936,207,210 downwards.
TACCTGTAGTTGAGTCCTTTTTTCCCCAATGACTACAACTTCTGTTTGTTAGCCTCCAAGTGTTTTTCATAGTTGCTGCTTTGTAAGTTGTGTGCACCTCTTTTTTGATTTCACATGACTCAAGCCACATGAGAGGACCAAATTATCAGGTCTGCACTTGGAACTCTAAGATCCATGTTTTTCAGCATAGAATATTTGAAGCTGAAATTTTAAACTTTTAAATTACTAAACATAATTTTGATAGCAAGATGTACAAACTTTATTTTGCCCAGCGAAAGTTTGTAGGTCTTGAGTAGAAAAATTATAGTGCCCCCTTACTTCTGAGACTTTACAGCCAAGTGATACCGCAGGTGTTTCTGCATTTACAACCTACTGACGCTTCTAGGTCTCAAATATTGCTTGCTCATATTTGCATTGATAATTCCAAAGCCATGCTACATACAGATATTTCATCTTAAAGCTCACGCAATGAGAAACTTAACTATTAATATCTGACCTCTTTCTAATGCAGGTAAAGAGCTATTAATTCATATAATTTATATTTTCATACATTTTAATCTCTTCCTAAATGTCTTGACAACCAAGTAGAATAGAAAAAAGTTGCTTAGCCTTCTAGAGAAGCACTCTGCTGGATGTACAAAATGCAGCTGATTGTATGTGCATATAATGAAGGTTGCTAGAATATTGTTAGTTTAGAAAATATTGCAAACTTTACTTCGAGGTCAAACTGAATTTCAAGAAACATACTTCCACTTTAAAAATGGCTTGTGCTGAAGATTTTGCCATTTACACTTTAACCCCCCCCCTTCCCCTTTGATTCCCGAGATGGGTACATTTGTTTGAAATGGGAGGAAAAAGCTTAGGCTCAGCCCATTGGAAGTTATAGTGAAAACTTTCTGATCTCCATGGAGGGAATGAGTTCACACATGCACACACACATTGAAGTCTCATCCTCTCTAGAAGCAACTAATGCTTTACTGTCACTGTCTTCCATTAGTAGCTGCTTATAGCTGCAGACACTTTTATTGTACATTTTTTTTCTCCTGCTGTAACTTGATACATTCTTCAAGAATATTGTGAAGTCTGCTGTTAATGGTGATCTCCCTCTTCCTTCTTCCTCCTTAGGGGCCGCCACAGCAGATCACCTCTTCGCTCATGATTGGCAGAGTTTTTACAGTGTCGAGTTGCCAGCCTGGCACCCAACCTTCCACAGAAGGCACACACACACTCATACTTTGGGCCAATTTAGTGTCCAATCCACCTACAGCATGTCTTTAGGGATGTGGGAGGAAATTCCACTGTTAATGGTGATATACATTTGAAAGTGGACAAAAGGACAACCTACAATGTTGAAACTTTTTGTATGCTTATGCTGTAGTTTGTGATTTACTTTGCTGCTCTGTTTTTACTATAATGTGTTCAGTAACTGCCAATACTTCTATCTTGATATCTGTAAATGTGATATATTCTCTGTCTGTTGTAATGAATTTGGGGAGTTTTTCTTCCCTGGCCTTTGCTGAAAATGTGTTGTGCTCAGTCAGACTAGACTGACTAAGTAGTGGGATTCAGAAGACCCTGCTGTGAGCTGCAGGACATAGGGAGGGATTTAGAAAAATCCTTCATTGAGCTGTAAGGCTCCGCGGTGATGCAGCGGTAGCGTTGTTGCCTCACAGCAAGAGGTTCTCCCGTTTGATTCTCTGCTGAAGTGCGGGGAGTGCCTTCTGTGTGGAGTCTGCATGTCCTCCCCGCCGTTGTGTGGGCCTTCGAAAGGCATGAGTAAATGGGCGTGCCTTCGTTGAAGGTCGAGCTGGCACCTCGGCGTTCGTGAAAATCTACTGCCAATCATTAGCAGACCGGAGTTCTGCTGTGGCGACCCCCTAACCAGGAAAAGCCGAAGGACAACAACAACTTCATTGAGCTGTAAGATCCTTTTGAAGTAGGATGAAAATGCAAGTTGCATTTCAAAAAGCTTGCACTTTCCTCTTGTTTGCAACTTCCTGTTTGGTCTAGGCTGTGTGCGCTGCGTTGTCTAACTGGCTCATTGTCTGATATTCAGAAAAAGTTGCAAAGCTGAGATGTAGCTGGCTTAGCACTATGTGCTGAGATGTTTATTGTATAGTTTGTGTGCTCACAGTGCATAGAACTTGCTTTTATGTGTTGTTCCAAGTACAATAAAAGCATTTACCTGACCATACACTTAAACCATGAGCCTACATAACCTGCCTGAGGTCAGCAAAATGCATGGTTGTTGAGGATAGCCAGGCTGTACTAAGTGCATTTTAGCTAAATTTGCCAGTCTGCCAAATTGATCAGAGCTGCAGAAGGAACTCTCTCACAGGCTAATGCCAGACTAGAAGATTAAATTTTGAATCCAGCCTGCGGCCTTAAGGGGGGGGGGTGTATTGTAAGTTTCAGGCCAGGTGTTTTAAAAATTGGCAATGTGAGCATGAGCATTAACCATATTAAATACCAGCTTGTAACTTTGCTAGTATTAATGATTCTGTCATATAGTGCAGAATTTTGGTTTTACCTTGTGTATTGTGAACCTGTTGTAGAATTTTAACTTCAAGTTGGTGATTCCTTCAGTACAGAAATCCCCTTAAATTATGACATTGCCATGGTATTGCCCATTTTTTAAGGGGGTTTGGTCAAGATGGTGACAGGTTAGAAGCATAATTCTTCTGCCCTGCTGCTTTTTAGACAGGAGATTTTAAGACATCTCTAATACTATCCTCATGTGGGATTATTACCTTAACATCATATTGGAGGACTGTCTTCTTTCGGCTTTTCCCGGTTAGGGGTCGACACAGTGGATCACCTTTCCACTCGTGATTGGCAGTGGAATTTTACGGTGTGGAGTTGCCAGCCCAGTGCCAACCTTCCTAGGGCCAGTTTAGTGTGTCCAATCCACCTACAGCGTGTTTTTGGGATGTGGGAGGAAATCGGAGCACTGGATACTGTCTGGAAAAATCATATATCGTAATTTGTCAACTACTTGCAACTTTGAAACAAGTCATCCAAATGCTAACTCACAGGACTTGTCAATAAAAAAGAACTAGTAATTTCTTACAAATGTATGAGAACTTTCAATAAAAATGGATAATAAACTAGACAACTTTTAAAGAAAATGTACAAAACAAATAGAACAGTTATGTGAAACATTAGATCAGCAGAAAACTCAGATCTCTAGGAATAGAGGACATGTGACATGGAAGGTGGATGTTGGAAGGAGAACACAGCATAGAATTTCTACTGAAACAAAACACCTTTATTGTTAAACAAAATAGTTGATTTAGAAAACTGATCAAGAAAAAATGGTATCAGAATTTATGGTTTGCCAGAAAAGATGGAAGGAGACAATATGGTGAACTTTCTTGCATCTTTGCTTCCAAACGCACTAAACTTACCTGAATCCATGTCTTTTGGTATTGAAAGAGTGAGTGCATATGTTTCTGGTCGTTTCTTCTTTGAAAGATAACACTCCGCAGAGGTCTTCTCTAGCCAGGATCAAAGAACTTGTATTAAAAATAGCATAGCCTAATTCTCCAATTAAATTAAATGACGACGTAAGATTTGATAATGACTTCTCCACTATAGTAATGACTAAAAGAAAATGATTCCTACCACTGATAAAATAACTAAAGAAAAGACTGAAGTACATTTATTTCCTGCTAGACTTGAAGTATTTCCTCTGGATGAAATCAAAATATTTGAAAACCTAGAAACTGCTGTGACATTTTAAAGACCAATAAAATTCTAGGTCAGATTGAGGAAATGGACTAGAATAATAGTTCCGGAAGAGACAAGCAGAGAGAAATTGATGGAAAATCAATTGGAAGAAATTGTTTTTGATAGTTGGAGCTCTGCTTTGGGATTTTCATGCTTTTTTACTTGTAGAAACTGTTTCAAGACCATTAGCTGTCCATTGAATCAACTTAGTTCTTGCAAGTTGCCCTTTGCCTCGTAATGTTTCACCCATCCAAATACTTGCACTCTACCACAGACATTCGAGCCTAATTTCTAACTTCTCTTGTCCGCTTTTTACCTAACCACTGATGAGGCAGTGGTCTTGTAGCATGCACCAGGTATTTGTGTGATTCCCATGTTGCATCCAGATGTGTATGCAGTGTTGCAAGTGTGATGTTACTCTATAGTGTGAGATTTGCCACCTAACTCTGCATCATTTTGGCCTCTGCTGCAGGTTGTATAGGTGTACTTCCTGCTTCAGTCTTTAGCTAGTCAGTCTTTCTGTCTCACTTTCTACACTCCTCCTTTTTAATAGTTTTAATTGAGTTAGCCACTACTGGACAGTCCACTCGGACAGACCTGACGAGAAGTTCCGTGTCCATCTCCACTAGCATGTATTGGACTAAGAAGCATATTCTCACTGAAGGGCAGAACTGAATTAGCCAAGATGAGTGTCTACCAGGAAGTTCTGGGAGCTGCATTCCTTCATCCACATATACATACTGATCTGATGTTCTTCGTGTTTCACTGTTGCAGTCGTTGCATTTGGGTTATCTGCTTACAGGTAGCCCTCAGTCGGCCTGATTAACAAAGTCTTGGGTCCTGCGTCAGTTGCCATCCCTTCTTCCATGATGTCAGTGGTATAAAACCTGCAGCTGACGCCATTACATCAGTCTTTCTTGCCGTGTGGTGCCCGAAGCAGAAGCAGTTTGCAAGTGCCGGTTGGCAGACTCCTGAAATTTTTGTTTTCGAGTTTCAGAACCAAAGTCTTCAACTAAAAGCTAAGTACCCCATTGGGGAAACGTTTTCTTGCTCTTAACCGATGTCAGTAAAAGTAAATAATTGCATTACTTGTGGATTTTCATTCGTACTGTATTCCTTGCCTAGGCCTAGACCACGATGTACCTCGCTGTCGGTTTTGTGCCTTATTTAAACCACAAACTATCAGTCATCTGTATATTTACGCTTCTAAATATTTTGGTGCTAGGTTCAATTATACTGATGTGTCTTCGGTCAGCCATCCGACTACCGACGTTCCGAAAAAAACGCAAAGATAAAGACAGAGACAGGCCGTCTAGGTCCAAAGCTGCCAGCAATGCTTCTCCTAAGCCAGTCGCCAGTTTGCCGGTACTCAGGCGCTTTCGCAGCCCCTGATACCCACTACTTCTGATTCGCAGGCCTCTACTGAGACCCATTTGGAGTCCAGTATGCCGTGAGATGCTTCAACTGTGGAACCTGCGGATGTCTGTATCTTGGATGGGTCTGGAGCCATTGTGCAGGCACCGGCTTCTGTGGGTGTATTCAGGCCTACTGACTTGCGTATTAAACCGACACCATCTTCTTCTTCAAGGCCTAAATCTCGAACCATGCCTAAAACACTGATGCCCAGACCGCATGGTCAGGCCTCTGCCTAAAAAACAGATAAGAATGGCTGAAGACCTTATTACTTTAATCGGGGGAAGCCAGCCTTCCCCCTGTAAGAGACCTAGGACTGAGTTTATTTGATACTTCCGACCAGACCTAGGACTGAGTTTATTTGATACTTCCGACCAGGATTTTGAATTCTTTGTTTCCTGTGATGACCAGGATTTACCCTTATCTACCTAATGAGGATTCGGATGAGGACTCCATTCCCTCTGCTTCCCCCCGTAGGATTTCTCTTTTGGTGAAATCTTGCATACTCTCAGGGAGCATTTTCGTTGGGGAAAGTCAGGATTTTAGACATTGTTGATGATGCATTTGCAGAATCTAGCTTGGCCCCTGACCACTCTACCTCCTGCTCCCAGGAAACCTGATGGATATTACAGGGTCCCTGACTCTCACAAGTTACTTTTCAAAAATCCTACTGCGGATCCTGAGACCATTTCACAGGGGCCCAAGGGTATTAAAGCTACTACTGCCAAAAATCCTACCCCCTCTGATAGAGACTCCAGGGCGCTGGATAGATGGGGTAAGAAGGTATACACTTTGGCAACTTTGGCAATTAGGGCCTTAAACTGACAGTTCATATGTTGAAAGTATCAGCAGCATATTATTGGATTGCTTAAACAGAAAATGATGATTCCTGATTGTGCTGAAATAAAGATTTACAGGATTTATTACATTCAGCTGAACAGGTTGGAAAACATACTTTGCAATGTGGTTTTGACTCTCTCTAGAGGCATCTTGCAGGGCTGCTGTAACTGGATCTGTACTTAGAAGGCATGCTTGGCTTAAGGAGCAATCCCTACCTGATCATGTTAAAGCAAAATTACTGGATGCTCCCCTAAACCAGGACCGCCTGTTTGGTAACAAGGCAGAAGAAGTTCTTAAAAAGAAGGAAGAAAAAGCTAAATTTATGCAAACTGTTAAAGATTTTTTACAAGTACAACCTCCCAAGATTTAATAGGCATTGGCCTTCCAAAAATTGGTATTTTCCTGCCTCTTCCAGACCTTCAGTCCAAACCCAGATCCAGCAGAACTCCCAGGCTGCAGTCCCAGGGTACGCACAGGACTAAGCAGTGGGGGGGGGCCTCCACTTCCAAATCTGGGAGTAATAAGACTCCCCCCCCCCCCCCCCCCCATGGTAAGCTGTCTCAATGACTTCCTTTTAAAATTTCCAAGCACTTATCAACTGACTGCCCCTTTGGGGGGGAAAGATTGCTCTTCATGCAAAGAACTGGGAACTCCTCACCCAGGACAAATGGACAGATTTCACTTCCACACATTGCCAACACCAAGCGGGTGGCCAGACATACCCCCAAATCAGTGGGCAGAGGCCCAAAAACAAGTACTTTCTCTCAAGCATGGGGGCTATTCAGTTGGTTCCAGAAGAGGAAAAGGGGCAAGGTTTCTACTAGAGACTTTTCCTGGTACCCAGAAAAGACGATTCATGGCATCCTATCCTGGACCTGTCTACTCTAAACACCTTTTTGGAGATTTCAAAATTCAAGATGCTGACTCTTCACCAGTTGCTTCCTATGCTAGTCAAAGATGCTTGGTTGACAACACTAGATTTAAAAGAAGCATACCTGCACATCCCAATCGGAGAATCTTCCATAAGATACCTACGCTTCAAAGCAGGCTACATGCACCATCAGGTCTCTGCACTGTCCTTTGTGAATACCCTGGGTGCAGTAGATAAGCCAAAGTGCCTAGCTCCAGCTGTTGCATTTTGCACGCAAAGAAATATTCAAATATACCCATACCTGGTGATTGTCTAATTCCGGCAGAAAGCCAGGGCATACTTTTGAATCCTCTGGCCTTTGTACAAAGGGATCTAATTTGTCTGGGGCACACCTTAAATGAAAATCAATCACACCTGGTACCCTGTCAACAAATTTATATTCCTGGGAGCAAGCTTGAATACAACTTCCCAGATGGCTTTCCTCACGCCAGATAGATAAATTCATTTGACAACCTACTTCAAACAAGTGGCTATAAAACCTTGCTATCTGCAAGACAAATACTGCAAGCTTTGGGGTTCATGGCCTCGTGCATTCTTCTAATTCCATATGCAAGACTGCATATGAGGTAACTACAGTGGTATCTAAAAAGCCTATGGTGTCGACATTCACAGGATCTAGAAGCAATGATGTTATGTGATCCTATCTCGCGTACATTCTGTACTGATGGGCTCTGAGCCGATCCCTCGGCTCCGACTCGGCACGCTATGCTATAGAGCAAAGCCTCTCATTGGCTGAGCTATTCTCTATCCCAGGATGCACCACCACTAATCCCCCAGATCTCGTTTGCCGCTTACAAGCTAGGACGTGGTCTCAAACTTGGCTGGGCTAAGTACTGGTTTTTTTTATAGTGTTTCCTGTCAGGAAATTCCTTATTCTTACCCAAAAGCTGTTTTAACAGCTATTGTTGTTGTACGAGTGTGTTTTGGTACTTTTTTTGTGGTAAATTGTGTGTTTGTTTAAGGGAAAGGTTTCCCGTTTAAGTTAGAGGGGCCTTCCCCTATTCTTCAGCTAGTTTCTCCTTTTTAGTGTTTTTCTGACATTGTATTGTATTGTTTAAAAAAAAAAAAAAAAAAAAAAAAAGTTAGTTATTTTTTGTATTGTGGTAAAATCTTTGTTCTGACAAGATGGTGCTTCTTTCCACTGTTTTCGTATTTTTTGATAGGCATTATGTCAAAAGAACATAGACCCTCAGGGTTCAAAAAGTGCACGAGGTGTGGTTATAAGATGTCTATAACAGATGACCACTCCTCGTGCGTATATTGTTTAGGCGCCAAGCACCTAAAGGAGTCCTGTAGCGTGTCACGCCTTTTCATCTAGAGTCCTCCAATATTAATACTGAAAGGGCTGATTAAACCCTCCTTCGAGGAGGCCTTATCTTTCTCATCCTCTCCTACCAAGAAGAAGAAAGCGTCTGCTCCGACCAGCCCGTCGGAACAGACTGCTAAGAAACCTAGGCAGGCTTCCCATCGGCTCCACGGACTTCAGAGCAGAGGGCGGAACGGTCTGCCTCGATGCCTCCAGTCTCGACTCCTCTGGTTTCGGAGCCGAGGACTGGGGCGTCGAGAGGCGGGTCACCTTCATCGGCTCCACTGATTTTGGAGCCGATGAGGGTTGCCGGCTCAGACTCTTCCCCTTCGGCACTGAAGCCCTCCTCGGCACCGAGGGAGATCCCTTGGAACCGATATTGGTAGAGTCCATTCGGAGCCGGTCCCCAAGTCCTTTGAAGCCGATGGAGAAGTCGGTTCGGACCCGATCGTTTTCATCTAGATCCTCCAAGATGTCTGATTCGGACATCGACAGGGTGCTCCTAAGACTTTTCCAGTCTCCTGTGTTCCAAAAGTTAGTTTTGGCTCCAGCCCATTCGGCTTCGGAGACTATGGTCCACCCTGTAGTTATGGTTCCTCCTCCAACAGCCTCGGCACCGTTGGAGCCGGTGCTGGTGGAGCCGATGGAGGTTTTCGGGTCGGCCCCGACCCTTATTCCAACCCCGGCTCTCGAGTCAGAGTTCGGTACGTAGACCTCCTCTGTCGGCCCCGGGGGGGGACGCTTCGGGACTGATGTTTTCGGTCCCAAGCCTTCCTCTTGGAGCGTCTGCTGTGGGGGTACTGCCTACTGTTGTGGCCACGTGGGTTGGACCTTCCCAGGATTCTGGTGGTCCGGCCTTCAGGGCCATGAGGAGTGCGTTAGCCAAATCTTCTTTGGCTACCTCCACGGTCTCTCCAGCACCTTCCCTGCATACGGAGACTGGGTCTTTGGCAGTCCCCCTGTCCTTAGACAGCGGAGCCCCGGGGCCTGAGGTCATCCCCACTGGGGGTTCCCCCCCCTCCTGGAGGTCCCTCTGAAGCTTCTTCGGAGGAACCCCCAAGGAAAAGATCGTGCAAGAGGAAGCATGTGGACTCCCCCGATGAGTCTCAAATGTCAGACACTGATCTTGATGCAGAGGGGTCCCCTAAGTCGTCCTCAGATGTCTCCTTTGCAGACATCCTGGAAGCCCTCAAACAACGAGGCGGCTGGCATTCCAAACCCCGTTCTGCTGACGAGTCGGTGTGCCTTAAGGCCTTCGGGGATCAGCCCTCCGCCTCCTGGGTGTCTCCGCCCTTCGAGCTCCTAGATTTGATCTGTCGAAGGGCGTGGGAACACCTAGACTCTGTGGAACCGGTGCCTGCTCGCCCAAATAAGTTCCTGTCAGCACCCCCAGAGAAGGAGTTTTTGACGAAAGGTGTGGCTGTAGATGCCTTGGTGGTGGCATCTGCTACCCAACAAGATGTAGCAGAGGCTTTGACGTCCGTCCATCCTCCTAATAAGGAGTCTAGGAGCATGGATCGGTACGGTAAGCGCACCCTCAGTTCAGCGGCCTTTACCTTAAGATCCCTGAACTACTTAACGCACTTCACCAGGTTTCAGAGGGATCTGATCAAGGAGCTTTCAGATACCCTCTTGGGTAACCTACCTGAGCAGCTGGCCCAGACGGTTGGCTCTCGGTTGGCTACGCTGTCATCCATATCAAACTCGTCCATAAGGCTCATTTCTTATGCGGCCGAGGGGGCGAGTAGAGCGGCGGGTACAGGTATTGCTCTACGGAGGCAAGCCTGGTCCGCCTGTGTCATTTTGCGGAAGCCTTCAAGTCTTCCTTTGCCGACGCTCCCTTTGATGGGTCCTCTTTGTTTGGACCCAAGGTAAAGGACACATTGACCCGCTGCGAGCAAGAAGGTAAGACTTTGACTGCCTTAGGGGCACGATTTTCCACTCCCTTTCGGCCTTACCCCAAGGCTAAAAGAGGAGGGAAAATGTGGTTCCGTAGATCTCAGAAGTCTTATCCCTCACAGCAGGACGATCCCCTTCTAGAGGCAGAGGAGGGAAATTCTTCTGGAAGACGCTGTCCCAGAGGCGGCAGAGGCCCCCGCAACACTGGAGACCGTGAGTCCTTTCATGGCTCTTCAGCCTTTCACAATCCCTGAGGGATTGCCCGACTGTGCAGCTCCGAGCCAGTCGGGGTCGATTTCGAGGCACCTAAAAGCCTGGGAAGGTATCACTCAGGACCGATGGGTGCTTCAAATTATCGCCGGAGGTTACGCCATTCCCTTTTCTCACTCCCCACCTCCATCCAAGAAAATCCCGGACCCGCCACCCAGTCAACGGGAAATTGCAGCCTTAGAAGTCTCAAAGCTGCTTCAAAAAGGAGTCATCCAACCGGTCCCCGCAGACCAGATCGGATTAGGGACTTACTCAAGATTCTTTTTGGTGCCGAAAAAGACCGGGGACTTGAGGCCCATTTTGGATCTCAGCATTCTAAATCGTTCAGTCAAAAAGTCCAAGTTCCGAATGGTCACCCTACAATCTCCGAATGGTCACCCTACAATCTATTCTCCCACTGCTGGAGAAAGGTGTTTGGATGTGCTCCATAGATCTCAAGGACGCTTATTACCACATCATGGTAAATCAGGCGTCCAGGGGACATCTGCGCTTCAGCCTAGGAGACAGTCATTTTCAGTTCCACGCGCCGCCCTTTGGTCTCACCACAGCCCCCAGGGTGTTCACCAAATGTTTGGCGGTCCTGACTGCACACCTGAGAAGTCTAGGATTCCAGGTGTTTCCGTATCTAGACGACTGGCTCCTAACTGCCACCTCCAAGCATCTACTATTGCAGAGCCTACAAGCCACAATATCACTGGGCACTTCCCTTGGAATCACCTTCAATTGGCCAAAGTCTGTGTTGCTGCCATCTCAACGCATAAGATTCATCGGAGTAGAGAGAGACTCAAACCGAATGCGGGTCTATCTTCCTACAGAAAGGATACAAAACATACAGGCTCAAGTTCGAGCCTTACTTCTCAGATCCAAAGCCCCAGCCAGAATGGTCCTGCAGCTATTGGGATCTATGTCCGCCACGGTTCTTCTAGTTCCCCTAGCAAGGTTGCACATGAGAATTCTCCAGTGGCTTCTTTCAACACACTGGTCCTTTCAGGATCTCCCTCTCAGTCACCTCATATGGATCACGGAAACCTGCAAACGGGACCTTCGCTGGTGGCTGGTGCCCTCCAATCTGGATCAGGGACGACCCTTTGTTCCACCTCCTCCTGTGGCCACTTTGACTACGGACACCTCCCAGATGGGGTGGGGGGGGGGCATTCCCTGGGCAGGTCAGTCCAAGGCAAATGGCATTCGGAAGAGAGCCTCCTTCATATCAACATTTTAGAAATGAGGGCGGTGTTTCTGTTCCTACAAGCCCTTCACGATTACCTCCCTCAGGGCGTAATTGCCGTTCACTCAGACAACATGTCAGTAGTCTGGTACCTGAACAAGCGGGGAGGGACCAGATCCTACCCCCTTTGCAGAGAGGCCGTGAGAGTTTGGGAATGGGCAGTGTCGACCAAACGATTTCTAGTGGCGACTCGTATCCCTGGCAAGTCCAATGTGATAGCCGACAGACTGAGCAGAACTATCCTCTCTCCTCACGAGTGGTCTCTGAACAATACGGTTGCAACTCAGATTTTCAGCAAATGGGGAATTCCTTGTTGCGACCTCTTCGCAACCCCGCTGAATGCAAAGTGCAAAAAGTTCTTCTCCCTCACTTCGGCTCCGGGGGAGAGCCCTATGGACGCACTAGCCCATCCTTGGCCCACCGGCTTGCTATACGCTTTTCCCCCAGTTCCCCTCCTTCCCAGAGTGATCCAAAAGGTGTCTCACTTGGGGAGCAAAATGATCTTAGTTGCTCCTTACTGGCCTCGTCAGTTATGGTTCCCCTATCTTCGGAAATATGCACTGGACGGTCCATGGTTCCTGGATCAGATCCCAGACCTATTAGTTCATCAGTCGGGACTACTCCACCAGTCCCTCCACACCTTGAAATTAACAGCTTGGCTCCTCCTCTTCCGACTATAGTCAGGAATCATACCTTAGACCCGGAAGTCATACATATCTTATCTTCGGCCCACAAGTCTGCCACTAAGAAATTGTATTCTAGCAAATGGAAGAGATTTGCTATTTGGGCTCAACTCCGGGGTCTGGATCCCATCACTATTCCTGTATCGGAAGTCCTGAAATTTCTAACTTCCCTATTCAATCAAGGTTCTTCAGTCTCTACCATCAAGGTTCAATTGGCAGCTATTTCCAATTTTCATGAATCTATAAACCCACCTTTAATAAGCAACAGATTGTGTAAGACCTTCATGAAAGGTGCTGCGCTTTTACGACCTCCGATTTCTCATCCTGCTCCTTCATGGGATCTCGATGTGGTGTTACGTACCTTAACTTCCTCCCCCTTTGAACCGGCAGCAACATGTGATTTGAAATTTCTATCATGGAAAACTGCCTTTCTGGTCGCGATTACTTCTGCCAGAAGGGTTTCAGAGCTTCAAGCTTTGTCTGTAAACCCTCCGTACCTGTTTTTTCCCAAAGATAGAGTATCTCTCAGGCCAAATCCATCCTTTGTCCCTAAAGTTTGTTCTAGTTTTTGTCTACAACAGTCATTAGAACTTCCAGTTTTCTTTCCAAAGTGCTCAAAGCGGAATACATATTCCACACATTAGATGTCCACAGGCAATTGCGTTTTTATTTAGGACCAAACAAACAAGGGAAACAGATCAATTGCTTGTGTCCTTTTCGGATAATAAATTGGGCAAAGCTGTCACAAAGGTCACTGTTGCCAAATGGATCAGGGACTGTATTAGTCAAGCTTATTCCTCTTCTAATAAAGAGCTTACGACCTCTGTCAAAGCTCACTCTACAAGAGCTATGGCTACTTCAAGAGCATTCCATTCTAAGCTTGCCATTAGTGACATTTGTGCTGCGGCTACGTGGTCTTCCCCGCACACTTTCATTTCCCACTACAAATTGGATGTGGCATCTCTGGGGCGAGCTTCATTTGGTTCCACAGTGCTCAGGAGTGTTTTCCACGGAGCCACCCAGGATTTAGGTGCTAGGGATGCTGTCTCATCAGTACAGAATGTAGGCGAGCTAGGATCACATAACATCTTTTAGTTATGTACTTACCATAACTTTAGAGGTTTGGGATCCATCTCGCCTACATTCCCAATAACCCACCCTCCTTCCCCCTTCCTTGGAGATCAGAAGAGATCGGACGGTCCAGATCTTATTGTTTCATCTTGAAACATCTGGCAATGTTATATAAACAAGTTATGTATGTGTGCATGAATGCGGACAAACAAGATCTGGGGGATTAGTGGTGGTGCATCCTGGGATAGAGAATAGCTCAGCCAATGAGAGGCTTCGCTCTATAGCATAGCGTGCCGAGTCGGGGCCGAGGGATCGGCTCCGAGCCCATCAGTACAGAATGTAGGCGAGATGGATCCTAAACATCTAAAGTTATGGTAAGTACATAACTAAAAGTTTCCCATCATACCTTGCCTTTGCCTAGAGTTCTGTTGGTGGGCAGAGGCCTGCCACCAAAACAAGGGACTACCTTTCACACCACCCCCTGCCGTCCAAACCCTAACAGACACATCAAACTATGCATGGGGGGCTCACCTGGCAGGGAAGTGCATTCAGGGCAAATGAAACCCAAGTCAAATGCACCTGCATATCAATCAAAAAGAAGTGTTAGCTGTACAGAATGCTGTGACAGCCTTCAAGGGCCACATTCTTCCAGGACAACTAATGGTAAAGACGGAAAACACCACTGTTATGCGGTACATAAACAGTGGGGTACACATTCTTACCCCCTCTGCAGACTAGCCATGGCATTGTGGAACACGGCCTTGAGCTACCAAGTGCACCTACAAGCTCAATTCCTGCCAGGAAAATTAAATACACTGACAGATGGGCTAAGCAGAAACTTCATGGACCCACACTAGTGGAAACTGGAACCAAGGATTTTCAACATGTTGACAAGCAAATGGGGAAGCCCAGATATAGACCAGTTTGCCTCTCCCCAGAACTTCCAATTGGACAAATTTTGCACAAGGACTCCCCACTAACAAGCCTGGAAAGTGGATGCTCTGTCCTTCAGCTGGAAAAACCTATAAGTCTGTGCCCCCCCCCCCCCCTGCCTCTGCTCTCCAAAGTACTACTAAAAAGTAAGACGGCAAACCAAGGATGATTTTGATTACACCAGACTGGCCATGCCAACACTGGTACCCCCTCCTGCGCAGTGTGTCACTGTTATCCCCATGGCTCCTGCCTCAGCAGGAGAACCAGATTCTGCACCCTCAGCTTCTAACACTGAACCTAGCAGTCCTGGTTACCCTCCCTCCTGCCCCCTAACTTCTTTTGGCTATACCTTTACTTTACTTTCCTTTTACTATGCTTAAAAGCTTTTTGGTGTATTTGCTTTTTTGTTGGAGGTATATCATTGTATTTTTATATTTAATTTCTTCCCATTAGGGGGGCACCTGACATTTGGGGCAAGAAAAACTGATGTAATGGTGTCAGCTGCATGTTTTATACCCCTGACGTCATGGAAGAAGGGACAGCAACTGACGCAGGACCCAAAACTTTGTTAATCAGGCCGACTGAGGGCTACTTGCAAGCAGATAACCCAAATGTAATGACTGCAACAGTGAATACACTCTAACCTCTAAATTTATGGTAAGTGTACACGACTGTACTGCCTTCTGACTTTGGATACGAAATTATTCAAGCAACTTTCATGGCCTGCTGTTAAATTCCCACATGTACCACATCTAATATTCTTTGTATATTTCAGCCATGAGTCAGTTGCAGCTTTATCAACTTTTTACTCGTGTGACACTCTGAAAATGGAGACTACTCTGTTAACCGAAGCATGTTTTGCAAGGCTGCATTCAGAAATAAAGTAAAACCTATAATTGTACTTTAGAATGGTGTTCTGTTGAAGCTTTTCTGTGTCTTTTTTTTTTATTGCAGGGAGACCTTTGGTACGGACAATGCACATGGTTTTGTGTGAATGCTTAAGCCTTTGTGAGAGTGAGGTTTAAAGTTACAGTAATTCTTCTGGTAAACAACCACTTTGTAATGTATTCACTCTTCTCTGTGGGTTGCATTACTGGAAATTAAATGTCTCTCTCTGTAAGTTTATTAAAAGGTTTGGTAATGTGAGCTTTTTTTTTACCTTTTTATCTTTCTTCTCTTACTGTTCTGAAATTTTTCATCTGGGCATAAAATGCTATTTTCAAGTCCTGTGATTTTGCTGAGAAACCTGTAAGTATTGCTACATACTGTGTACTAAACATTTTTTCCCCCTGATGGTCCATTTTGTTTATTGTTTTAGGCAATATGAAAAATATAGTCCTCAAGTCTGCTTTGTGGTACATCCACCTCTGTCCCGTTGGAGTTTAGAATTGATTATCTTAGCTTTTTGAAGTTTTGTGAATAAGCTTCATCATCCTTTTAAACTTTGAATATCAGGTAGTCAAGTACAAGAGGACGGTCTTTCCTGTGCTCTCCAGGTTACCAGTTTCTCAGTCTGTCTGAAACATTTAAAGATAAAAAAGGAGTTCCGTCCTCTTTAACAATAGGATTTGCGATGCAGGTGTTGCCCCTGTTCAGAATTTCTGACTTCTGATCACCTTCCTTTGTCACAATTCATTGCAGAGCCAAATGTTTGGTCGTGGTTAGACGAAAATGGCTGATTTTGCAACTTTGGTAAAATGTTGCCTCACTGTAAAAAAGGATGTCTTCTACCTCCTTTTTTTTGGCTCTGGCCCCTTGTTTGTGTTTGTGAAACACATGTATTTTTTCTTAATTTGGAGATTACTTTAATCTTTCATCCTAGGCAATTCCTTGAATATCAGTTATGTTGAAACACTTGTTCTAGGTGTGTGCCTATGGCAGGAAATGTCTTCTCAATAATGGGCACCTTAAGTACTTTTCTTTGTCTGGGGGACACCTACAATTTACTGGGATTCTAAAGAACAGGAGACCACACTTAACTTAACTTGATTGTAGTAGTCCCCCAGACTCTACTGTCTGGCTATTCCTCTACTTCCCTAAGCATCGTTTTTTATCTGCTGGACTTTGGTTTAAATAAAACGTCTGATCTGAAGTAGGCAGACTTCATTTGTCTGCAACCTGTGGGTATCGGATCCGACCTCGGATCCGAGCCGGCATTTCAAAAGCTTTAGACTCCGAGCTCCTAGCTCCTCCCTCTACCCATAATCCCCTGCCAAGCTCTAACTGACCCCAGATTTCGTTTGCCGCTTTCAAGTTGCAACGGACTCCTCGAGCTCCTGGTTACAGATAAGAGTTTTGACTGAAAATTTTTGGAAAACTAACTTTTTTAATTTGATTAGTTAGAGTGTATGTGTTAGGCTTTCCTCTCTCTATCTTTTTAATTTTTCTTCGGGTTTTGCGTAGTTTGTGTGTTTGTGTGTGTTTTAGGCCTGTTAGGGCTTAAGATGTCTGAAGCCCATAAGGCAGTATTCTCTAAATGTGCAGTGTGGCCATAAGCTGTCCCCAGCGGATGGCCACACTCAAGTTAAATGCTTGGGGGTTGAACACCTGTCATCTGGTTGTACCATTTGTGCAGGGTTCAACCCCTGAGCTTTAAGGGAGCGGAGGTCGAAGCTTGTTCTGACGGGACTTCTCCCTCCAGATGCGGCTCCGGCCTCTGCCCCTACTAGTCAGCAGCCTTCAGCGCGGGTGCTGTGGTCTCCCCTCCCCCGGCTGGGACTCAACCTCCCTCAAAAAAGCCGGAGGAGAGGGAGACTTCAAGGGAGAAAGAGAAAAAGGAGAGAGACAAGGAGAGGCACCATAAACGGAGAGCCGAGACCTCAAGTTCGGCTCCTCCGTCTAAACGGGCCTCCCCTGTGTCTTCTAGATCTCCTCCTCCTCGGCTCCACTCCCCTCGGTTCTCTTCTGGGCCCGAGGAGGCTAGCCCTTCTGTGAGGTCCCCGAGGCGGCTCTCTAGGTCCGCTTCGGTGGCCTCATCTAGATCCACCTTTTCCATGAGCGAAGCAGATATGGACCGGATGATGAGGCGTTTCATCCAGGCCCAAATGCAAATGGGAGTGCTCTTAGCCCCCCCCCCATCCGGGAGGGGCTTCGACTCCTTTTTTCGCCCCCTTGGCTCCTTCTCCGACCCACACCCTGGGTTCGGAGCTGTCTGAGTTGGATCCGGGGGTGGGTCGGATCCGATAGGTCGGCGCACCTCTGATCCGACCCATCCCTTGAGTGCTTCGGGTACTTCGGACCCGACCTCTCGGAGCCGAGGGCCGAGCCTCAGATCCGAGGGAGCTGGTGTGTCTTCGGCTCCGTCTGTCGGAGCACACCGGTCTCTCGGATCCGACTGTTTCGGCTCCGACTCCGGTCCGTGCGTCGGATCCGAGTGGGGGTCGGCTCTCGGGGCTTAGAGAAGCTGGCTGCCCCTCTGCCTTCGTAGTGGAAAGGGCGCTGTTGAGGACTACCGGACCCCCGGTCCCTGCCACGGCTCCACCCCGCACTCCCTTGCAGTTGGGTCAGGCTCCCATCAGCCGGTCCCAGGGACAGCCCGCCTCGATGTCCCAAGTAGTTCCCTTGGAACATCTAGCTGCTGAAGAGGACTCCTCGGACAGTCCCCCTGAGGAAGTGCCTCGGAAGCGTAAGTGCAAAAGAAGGCACATGGACTCCCCAGAGTCCATTACCAAAGACACAGACTTGGATGAAGGGGAGGGCTCCCCAAGATCACCCCCAGAAGACATCTCCTTTGGAGATATTATGGAACTGTTAAGGATCGGGGGGGGTGGTCTGCCCCCAAGGCCTCCTCAGACGAGTCTGTGTTCTTGGAGGCATTCGAGGCGGGCCCATCTACCTCTTGGGTGTCCCCTCCTGCCGATCCTCTGGTGGACATTATATCCACCAGAGCATGGAAGGATCTGGACACCGTTATGCCTATACCCAAGCGTCCAGACCGTATCCTGAGCCCCCCGGCGGACCGCACTCACTGGAGTAAGGGCCCCCCGGTAGATGCCATGAAGATGGCTGCAGCCACGAAGAAGGAGTTGGCACAGGAGAGTCCTTCTATGCATCCTCCGGGCAAGGAGTCCCGCTCGATGGATCGCATTGGGAAGCGAGTTTTTAGTTCAACTTTCTCTTTGAGAGCGCTGAACTACATGGCACATGTTATCAGGATGCAGCGGGACCTGATTAAAGAGTACGCTGCATCCCCCCCAGAGTCCATATCGGGTGAGGACAAACAAATTTATTCAACCGAGCGGTTTCCAATACGTCTATGCGGCTACTTTCTCACTCTACCGAGGGAGCCGGTAGAGCTAGCGGAGCGGGTCTAGTCATGAGGCGTCAGGCCTGGCTCCGCCACTGTGATTTCGCAGAGCCCTTCAAGGCGACTTTCGCGAATGCCCCCTTTGATGTTTCTGCCTTGTTTGGCAAAACTGTTCGCGAAACGTTAGTCCAGAGCGAGAAGGACGGGAAGATGCTGTCTGCCGTCGGAGTCCGCTTCTCAGCTCCCCAGAGGTCCTTCTCGAAGAACCAAAAGGGACAGAAGAAGATGTGGTTCCGGAAGTCGCAGCAGTCCCAACCTGCTCCGGATGACCAGTCCTTCCGTGGCAGAGGAGGACAGGGAGGTCGCCGTCCTAGAGGCAGAGGGGCTCCTAGAAACTTTGGGTTCAGAGAACCTTTCTCTGACAGACCCACGCAACAGCCCTGAAGGGTTGCCCGGCTGTCCGTCTCTGGAGGCAGTCGGGGGGCATTTTTCGAGGCACCTGACTTCTTGGGAGTCTATCACAACAGACCGTTGGGTGCTTCGTGTGATATCCAGAGGTTATACCATTCCCCTGAGCAAAATCCCCAGATTCCGCAGCCTCCCCGATGTACCACCCGACCAAAAGGAGGCAGCAGCTGTCGAAATCTAGCAGCTGCTAGTAAAAAGAGCCATCCAGCGTGTCCCCCGAGATCAGACCGGATCAGGGTTTTACTCCAGGTTCTTCTTGGTGCCAAAGAAAACGGGGGACTTAAGAGCGATCTTAGACCTTTCCCTATTGAACCTGTCAGTAACCAAGCAAAAGTTCCGGATGGTCACCCTACAATCTATACTCCCCCTCTTGCGGGAGAATGATTGGATGTGCTCTAGCGACCTCAAGGACGCGTACTACCACATTCGGATGGACAGACTGTCCAGGAGGTTCCTTCGCTTCCGGCTGGGAGCCAGCCACTACCAGTTCAGGGTCCTCCCCTTCGGTCTCACCTCTGCCCCCAGGGTGTTCACCAAGGTACTAGCAGTAGTAGCGGCCCACCTGAGACTCCAGGGATTACAGGTCTTTCCGTACCTGGACGACTGGCTCCTAACGGCATCATCAAGGCATCTACTGTGCTCAGCCAGGGACTATTTCCTTCTTATAGCCCCAAGGCTGGGCATCACCATAAACTGGGAGAAAAATTTACTGCACCCCACACAACTTATAGATTTCATAGGAGGAAGGTTGGACACAAGATCAATGCGGGCCTTCCTCACCCCAGACAGGCTGTCCAGCCTGAAGTGTCATATCACAGCAGTCCTACAACCGTTTCTGACGGCGGCTTCGGTCCTGAGGGCCCTGGGTTCAATGGCAGCAGCTATTCCACTTCTTCATGCTCGCTTACACATGCGGGTTCTTCAGTGGACCCTACAGGTCCAGTGGTCCCCGCTATACTCCTCTCTCAACAGCCCAATAGCGGTCAGCAAGGCATGCAAGGACTCCCTGTTCTGGTAGCTCCAGTCTCCGGAGCCTCTAGCAGGAAGACCCTTTTGTGCAGCATTCCCCCAAGCCACGGTGACCATGGACGCTTCTCGCCTCGGGTGGGGGGGGGCATTCTGCGGGCAAGATTGTCCAAGGCACGTGGAACACCTCAGAGACCTCGTTGCATATAAATGTCCTGGAGATGAGGGCGGTGCTCCTAGCGTTGCAAGCACTTCACAACCTTCTTCCTACGGGGACTATTGCGATCCAGACAGACATGTCGGTAGTCTGGTACATCAACAAGCAGGGAGGAACCAGGTCCTATCCCCTTTGTCGAGAGGCCATGAGAGTCTGGGAATGGGCAATTTCCACCAAATGCTTTCTTGTAGCAACGCACATTCCAGGAAAATCCAACATCCTTGCAGACAAGCTCAGTCACACCATTCTTTCCCCGCACGAGTGATCTCTCAATCCTCTGGTAGCGAAGAAGATTTTTGCCGTCTGGGGGCAACCCTGTTGCGATCTTTTTGCTTCTCACTCAAAACGCCAAATGCGACAGTTTCTTTGCTCTACTTCCCCCACCTGGGGAATCCTCGAGAGACGCTCTGGTGCATGCTTGGCCTCCCGGTCTCCTTTATGCCTATCCTCCACTACCTCTGATGCAGATGCTATTACAGAAAGCCAACAGTTTGGGGAGCAGAATGATTCTCATTGCCCCGTTCTGGCCTCGTCAGCCCTGGTTCCCTTATGTATGGTCTCACAAAGTGAATCCGCCCTGGATTATGGATCTGAATCCGCCCTGGATTATGGATCTGATCCCGGATCTCATCTCCCATCCTCTAGGACTTCCGGTCCCGAATCTACACACCCTGAAATTGGCAGCCTGGCTGCTCCAGTTCCATCCTTGATTAGGACTCCCGGTATCTCGTCACCTGTCGAGGCCATTTTAGTGGCGGCTCATAAACCTTCCACTAGGAAGGTTTATCGGAGCAAATGGAAAAGGTTTTCTATTTGGGCGGTCCAGAAAAGTATGGATCCTTTTTCAGCACCTATGTCTGCGGTGCTGGATTTCTTAACAGACCTCTTTCATCAAGGAGCTAGTTCTTCCACGGTAAAGGTACAAATGGCAGCGATTTCCCATTATCATATGGGTCATGAGCCAGCTCCCCTCATGACTGCGAAACTTTGTAAGACCTTTCTCAAAGGAGTTTTTCTGTTGAGGCCACCAGTCAAAGAAGCTGTACCACCTTGGGACCTATCCTTAGTTCTAAGTTTCTTCGGAATCTAATATTAACCAATCAATCAACTTACCTGTGTTTTTTCCCCCCAAGTACAAAAACAAAGGAGAATATAAGCTGCATTCTTTAGATGTTCATAGACAATTGCTCTTTTACATTCACAGAACGGCTGGTCATAGACAATCAGATCAGCTGTTAGTCTCCTTTGCTAAATTTGCTTTGGGCAAAGCAGTTTCCAAAGTCACACTATCGAGATGGATTGCTAATTGTATTCTGCAGGCTTATGACACTTCAGGTAGTCCTCAAAGGGTTACGGCTCATTCTACTAGGGCAGTTTCCACGTCAGCCGTGTTTGTCCCGAGAGCCATTGGATGATATCTGCGCGGCAGCCACTTGGGCCTCGTCTCATACCTTTATTTCTCATTATAAGGTGGATGTTTCCAGGGGAAGAGCATCCTTTGGTTCAGCGGTGCTCCGGAACATCCTTCCATGACAGCCGCCCAAGATTTAGGTAGCTGGGGACTCTGTCCCACAGGTTGCAGACAAATGAAGTCTGCCTACTTCAGATTTAGAAGTTATGTACTCACCATAACATTCCATCTGAGTAGGTGACTTCATTTGGATGCAACCCCCCCCCCCCATCCCCCTGACCTTTATACAATGAGAGTTTATGCATCTATTTAGATACTTTTATTTTAGTATTACATAGGCAAACTCAATCTGAGGTCAGTTAGGGCTTGGCAGGGGATTATGGGTAGAGGGAGGAGCTAGGAGCTCTGAGCCTAAAGCTTTTGAAATGCCGGCTCGGATCTGAGGTCTGATCCGATACCCACAGGTTGCATCCAAATGAAGTCACCTACTCAGATGGAATATTATGGTGAGTACATAACTTCTAATTTTCAGTGACTTGTGAGGTAAACTTTATTAAATTACTGTTTATGAACTGAATATAGAAATTACAGTAAATATGCATATTCTTTATCTAGCAGTGGTGTGTGTGTGTGTGTGTGTGTGTGTGTGTGTGTGTGCGTGCCAATTTGGAATCCATTGCAAATAATCATATACAATGAAAGTCTTAACCTGCATCTTGAGAAAGTTTGAAGTTGTGGAGGATCTTTCCTGTTTCTGGTGGTTATTTTCCTTGAGTAGCTAATGCAGGCAGTACGCGACGGTTTTCAGATTTAATACAAGCAGGTAATGATAAATTTGCTTATTACAAAATTGTCTGCCCGCAATTCTTGACAAACACTTGATTAGTCCAGACAACTGTCACAATATCACAGTCCTACATTACTTGTTTTTTCCAGGTTTCATTCCTTGACTCAACTATTGGTTTTGGATCCGACTCTCTTATCTGACTCTGCTGCTTTTTTCTAGCTCATGGAACACTGAAAAACACTAGCTCCTCCATCACCCACCATACCTCTGATCTCTTCTTTGCCACCTTCATGTATGGACTGGTTGCTGTTAGCTCTCAAGATGTATTTTTTTTTCTTATGAGTAATCTAACCTTTTTATCTTTATTGAAATGTATCCTTTCTTGAGCCAGTTGGCTATCCACTGGGCGACCTATGGGTTTGTACCTAACCTCTTGAGTTTGTCAACAATTCCTGAGTGGGGTATTGTCAAATGCCTTGGGCAGGTGAAGGTAGGCAGTGCGAATCATTTTGCCCTCATCCATTGCTTTGTTGACCTTCTTGAAGTCCACCAGGTTGAGTAGGCAGGACCTGCCCTTGATAAAAACCAAACTGGGTTTTTTGTCCAGTGTCTGGAGGTTTACTTATATCATTGATAATTTTCATGATAATTCTTTCCATGGCTTTGCATACAAGCCTAGTGAGATTTATGGGTCTGTAAATGGTAAATGGCCCACCTTTGTGCAGAGGGATGACTTGTTGCTATTCTTCCTTCATGAGGCCTGAAGCCTGTTTGCAGGCTACTGTTAAATAACAGTTCCAGAGAGCCTGATGGGGTAATGTTTCATGCTATTTTAGAAGGCGTCCTGGGATATTGTCTGGGCCCATTGATGCTGTACGCTTGGTCTTCGCGAGAGCATTAAGGACCTTTTCTCTAGTGATAGAGCAGGGGAGTTGTATTTGATGGTATTTCCCGAGGGAAGTTTGGGGGGGGGGGGTAAAGTTGGAGCTGAATTTATCTGCCAGTAGGTTTGCTATATCTTCTGCCTTAGCATAGTTGGCTGTATTTACAATGAGGTCTACATACAATTATATATTGCCTTTAGGGTTGCAGACATGGCTTATGCCTTGTAATTATTCGTAGCTTGAGAGGGCAAATTTACTTAAGATTTGGCTTTGGCAGGCTCTTTGCTATGTCTTCTGCCTTAGCATAGTTGGCTGTATTTACAATGAGGTCTACACACAATTATATATTGCCTTTAGGGTTGCAGACATGGCTAATAAATGCCTTGTAATTATTCATAGCCTGAGAGGGCAAATTTACTTAAGATTTGGCTTTGGCAGGCTCTTTGTCCTGTGAGTTGTTTTTTAGTTTGACACTGCTTTTATCCTGCTCGGTGCCACATCTCCTAATTTTGCTATCGATTTTTGTGATGCCACCACCGTGTTTTTTTTTTTTTTTTTTGAGTGAGTTTTGCACTTCTTGGTGGGTACACCTCCCTCTATGCAGCTGTTAACATGTTTGTGTAAGGTTTCTGTGAAGAGGTCTGCATAGGCAACGGTGTTCTCGGGGTTTATGGGGGCTAGGTTAGTCTAGTAACTTGGTAACAGGACGTTAGCCTTAAAGTAGTTGCTGAATATTTCATGGTTAGCTGGGGGTCCAATTTTTATTTCAAAAAATGACCATTTTGTGGTCTGACCTTTAACCAGGGAAAACATTACAGTACGGGAGAGTGCTGCACACCTCTTGTTAGGGAGGACCAGATCCAGTAAGGCTACACCCTGGTTGGTGTGTTGACAATCTGCCCAGGGAGTTTGTGTTTACAAAATCAAGGAACCTCTATGCTTGTGCATTTGGTGTTGTATAGGATTTCCAGTTAATAGTGAGGCAGTTAGTCACCCATGAATATGTTCCTTTGTTTTTTATTTTATGAAACTATTTTATTTATTAACCAGGTGTTTTGTTTCAGTGGAACTGTGATTTTTTTTTTTTCCTGTTCATTCTTTTGTTCATGTTGTTTAGTGCTATTTTGACGACTGAAATCTGAGTATTATGCTTTTCATTCATGGATTTTAACATTTCAGTTTTCTTCATACTATTTACCTGAAGATTCACTGGCTTCCTCTGGAAATTCTCTATTGCGGTATCTTCATTTTGTTGTTCTTTTCCCCATGATTAACTTGCACTTATTTTCCTTTGAGAACTTTTACACTTGTCAGCCATCTTGGATGGAATTCTCTAGTCTCTACTGTTAATTTTATTTTAAGTGAATTAGAGTAATTTGGCCTTTGTATTGCCTTTGGCTTCATCCCCAAGAACTCTTAGGTTGAGAGGGATGAGATTGCTGTGTGTTTTTAAAAAAAAAAAAATCTCTCTATTAAATACTTTTATGGTAACAGATTGCACTAATAACATACAACACCTTGGAAACACTATATCTACTAAACTCATCAAGACCACATTAAAAACAGAAACTATTTACAGATATACTTTGCCCAACAAAATATAACACAGGTACGTCAAGGTAATAGGAAAAGGAACGTGCAGTAATATACAATCATTTTAATATATGGTCAAATAAGATTCTCCAGAGTTCTTTAAGTATTGGTTTATGATTGGAGATTGCTGTGTGTTTGGTATTTGTTTTGATGAAGTTACATTTATGAAGAATAAGACCTGCATCTGTTTTATTTGCAAATAAACCATGTTTTTCTCCTTTTGTTTTCACTCTGGTCAGTTTCATTTGATTAATGTGATATTCCCACAAAAGGAGATTTGATTATTTATCCTTTTGTTGACTGGGTTAGTCCCCACTCTGCTAGTAGCCTCGTTTCAGGGGAGATTTGAGGTGGTAGTTGTACTACTAAGAGAAAATTTGTCCAGGGCATCAGGGGACTTCCCCCTACTTGTAGCTTTGAAGCCAGCGAGTCAGAACACACGTCGTGTTCCTAGTGCAGTGACTGCTGGGAGGACAGTTACTGATGTGGAGAAGATGGCAGGAGACACTAAGGTGAATGCCCTTGCTGTGGAGAGTACCAGTAAGATTTGTGGACCACTCGGAAGTAATTTTTTTGCAAAATCTGTTTACTGAAGACAAAAAGGAGTTGTCAATAAGAGTCTTACTATAATCCTACAGTTGGGAGGGTTGTGGGATGATATATTGAAAGAGATATTAATTGCAGAATGAGCCAGAATGAGTACGAGATTTCCTGGGGTGACAGTATGGCTAAAATACAAAGAGGAAGCAGTCTATTCTGAAAGATGATGGTGAAACGGAAAGGATATCCTATGCAGAAAAAAAGTGAAAGAAGGCAGTAGGGGAGTAATGGGGGGGGGGGCAAAAGCAGAAGAAAATGCAAAGTGGAAGTGTGTGGTGAGGATCCAAATTAAGAAGCAGCACTGGATATGTATGAAGTTTGGGACAACTTAATTCTTTTGGGTGTTGAAATAAGAGCTTTTATAAGCAGAAGCATTTTGTGACATCGTATTTGAGACTGTTTATACAATGCAAAATTTCCTATGGATGAGAAATAAAATTATAATTTCAACAGAGTTTAAAAGGGGAAAGTAATTTTAAAGTTTTCTTTTTTTGTGAATAGTATTAAGAATATAGTGAGAAGGATAAACGTTTTGGAATGGTACAACAAACATGATGTGGATAAATTGCATTAGAAGATGCTTAATTTGGTTAGTTACACATGCGAGGGAAAGATGTTTTGGAATATGAGAAGTGATCAGTATTTGGGAAAAGGAATATTTGGTAGAAATGCAGTAACTTCCCGTTCTTACTAAAGTTAATTGTTGTGGATTTAAAATGGAAAGAATTATATATGTTTATTTCACTGGGTTTTAGATTATATAGAGATAAATTATGAATATTATAGTGACAGATTTTATTTGTGTTTTTAAGAATCAAATGTAGAAAAAGAAGAAAAATTGAGATTTGGTAAATTAATACTCTGGGATAAAAATTCATGGGCTTATAGAAGGGGTATATACAGAACTGAAGGGGTATATACAGAACTGAAATAGATTACTTCATAATATCAGGGGAAGGAGAAACCACCAAAATAGGTTTTGGAATCCTCTAGCAGTATGGATAGAAATTAAAGAAAGCCAGGAATATTTAAAAACGGGCAAAGGAATAAAAAGGTAAATGTAAAAGCCATTGGATGAAGTTTTAATAATGCAGTTATGGAGGGATCATATTACGGTGAGTACTTTCTATAAAAATTGGTCTAGATGGTAGATACTTAAGATATAAAAATTTTACAGTGGCAGTATAATGTTTATAAAGTGTTCAAAAGTGTAAAAGAGTACATAAAGATGTATTGGAATATTTAGAAAATGAGTGTTCTGATAAAGGAGATAATTTTATGGAAAATATCCAGAGAAGATTAAAGAGCTACTACTAATAAAATATTTTTTTACATGGGAAAAGTATTGGCATATTCGAAGTAGAATAGGAAAGGAAGGGTTAGTTGTTTAATGAGAGAAATGGAAAATCCAAAAGGAGAAATGGAGCACAGGAACCAAATATGAAAATCCATAGTAGGATATGTACAAGACATTTATTTTTAAGAAGTTGAAAACCGTATGGGGAAGTAAAGTTTTCAGAACAAGAAAATAAAATTTGAAAAGCAGATTTGTCTACATGAGTATTGGAGCAAGTGAATATGGAATTGTCTGCAGGACCAGATGGAATAGAATATGAAATGTTAAAAAAAAAAAAAAAAAAAAAAAAAAAAATGGAATGGATTTTATAAAGAATTGTGTAGTGCAATACGTATTTGGAAGAGCGAGGACAAAAATATAATGAAAAAAATGGAGACTGGTATTACAATTAGATTATTAAAATACAAACAATACAGAACAGATTTGAAAACCAAGATGAAACCTTTGATTGAGGTTATTAATTAATAAAGCACTTGATATAATAGGACATGAAATTTTATGTGCAATAACGAAAGAATACAATGCAAGAAAATCAGGAAAATGTCTGCTTGTAGAAATAACCAATCCATTTGCTGAAATTTTTACTTTAAGTAAAATGGGCTGTATGAGGAGGAGGTATAAGACAAGGATGCCCAATGAGTTGTATACTTTTTTTTAATTATGAAAGTGGTTGTATGGGAAATTATAAAATGCAGTGTGTGGAATGCTTAAAGAGTTAACTTATGCAGATATTACAGCAAAAAAAATGGTTATTAGAAGTAATTTGCTTAATTAAATGGTTGTTTTTTTAAAGTCATCCCTATTACTTCTAAAGAAAGAAAATTAAAGGATTAGGAGATGTGGTCAAAAATGGGGAATATATTTTTTTTACAGTGAATTAAATTTCTGCCTTGGTGTAAAATTTGGGGATAAGAATGGAAGTAGGATTCAGTGGAAAGTTGAAAGAATCTTGTATTTATTTATTCCTGGAAAACCTATGTATTATCACTAATGAAATTGGTTTGATTTTTTAAAGTCAATTTTTTAAAAGACGTACAGTAGAACCTCTAAGTTGACCATCCAAGGGACTGTAACAAACTGGTCAACATTAGGAACTAGGCCTACATGTACTTTACTTTCTTATACGTTTTTTATTAGGGAATGGTGGAAATTGAAAAAGGGTAATTGTGAGGTGGAGTTCAGGGATGAGTTAAGACTGGCACTGGGTGGCAGCGAAGAGTTACCAAATAGCTGGGTAACTACAGCAGAGCTAGTAAGGGAGATGGTAGAAAGTTGCTTGGTATCACATCGGGACAGAGGAAGGACGACAAGGAGACATCGTGGTGGACAGGAGTATAAGGAGATTGAGGTGCATGGCAAAGAGAGAGGTGGCGAAGGATAAGGCATATGAAGAGTTGTATGAAAAGTTGGACACTAAAGAGGGAGAAAAGGACCTGTACCGATTGGCTAGACAGAGGGACCAAGCTAGGAAAGATGTGCAGCAGTTAAAGGTGATGAAGGATAATGAGGGAAACGTACTCACAAGCGTGGAGAGTGTGTTGAGGAGATGGAACGCGTACTTTGAGGGATTGATGAATGAAGAGAATGAGAAGGAGAGAAGGTTGGATGATGTAGGGATAGTGAATCCTGAAGTACAATGGAGTAGCAAGGAGGAAGTAAGGATAGCTATGAAGAGAATGAAGAATGGAAAGGCTGTTGGCCCAGATGGACATACCTGTGGAAGCATGGAGGTATTTACGTGAAATGGCAGTGGAGTTTTTAACCAGATTTTTAATGAAATCTTAGAAAGTGAGAGGATGCCTGAGGAATGGAGAAAGTGTTTTGGTACCAATTTTTAAGAATAAGGGTGATGTGCAGAGCTGTAGTAAAATGGCAAAACCAAATTTGCATATGTATTAGCACAGGGGGTGCATAAGAACTAGTAATATGCACAATGCACTTTATAAGCATATAGAAGTAAATAATGACCATCAGTTTAGATTTAGAGCTATTGCAAATGTATTTCCTAGTATATGAAAGGGTAGCTTAGTAGATGCTACTGAGAGAGAAGTAAAGTGGATAATTGAGTTTTTAGCCCATAGGACACCAGGACTAAATGAATTTGTTCCTATGAAACCCGCCCTCAAAGACAGGAGGGTGCAGTATAAATTTTGATTTGGTTGGAAATTGTTTTGAATTTGGTATTTAAATGTGACTAAGATTGTTTTTATTTCATCTGAAGAAGGGCAGAGCCCGAAAGCGCTTATCTGTGTTAAAAAACTGCTTGTTGAATTTTGCGTTATATTAAATTAGTGTTTTATCGAAGGATTGTGGTGGTGTACATTGGTTTGTTCGCTAAAGATTTTTTGTACTTTGTGGACCTTCAGTCAGTTTTCTCAATTTGTTTTCTTTGAAGATGCAGAGGACAGGAAGAAATGGAAACCGGTGATCTGCTGTGGCGACCCTAATGGGATCAGCCGAAAGAAGATGATGATTAGAGAACATCATACAAAGTCATACATGATCAAAACACAGTAAAATCATACAGTATCATACAAAATCAATACAATACATTTACTGTTTTCTCATGGTTTAAATCATTCTTTCTTAAAAGTGTCAGTCTTGGTCTGTTTCTTATTCTTATTACATAGGTAAGTGGAGAAAGCACTCTCAATGCTGGCTACACCACTCTGCATACCTGGGCATTTTTCCACAGCAAATTACTTCATTATCAGATGCCTGACATCCTCCTCTTTTGGAGCTTCTGCAATTTCTGTCTCATCCTCTCTTGCTGCTTCATGCATGTTTATGCTGGTCTGTACTTCGGTCAGTATCGCTTGGAAAATTGCTTCTGAGTCAGGTTTACTACAGGTTGCCACTTCATCATCCATTGCAACAAAAACCTTTAAAATCTACTCCTTCAAATTCTGCTATGGGAGATGGGGGTTAAACATCATGCTCTTGGGTTGTGACAAATCCAACTTTCTTGAAATACTTCTGTATTGCTTCTGGCTGAACTTTATTCCAAGCAGAACTGATCCAAAGGACACAATCCAGAGCATTAACTGATGCAGCGGATGAAGTGAATTCCACAGGTGGACCACATGTTTGTGTTTTTAGTAATGACCCACTACAGGAGCCAGGCTCGGTAATGCATTTTAAATGTTTTGATGATGCCTTGGTCAAGAGGTTGAATTTTTGAGGTCATGTTTGGAGGCAGAAATTTCAGTGTCCCGTTTCTGAGATGATTCACTTGCAGGTGGCTGGGACAGTTGTCTACTGTCAGTAAAATAGACTTTCTTCATTTCTTGGTTGATACCCCTAACCCACTCCTCAAATAGGGTGACAGTCATCCATGTGCATTTGTTTCATCTCCAAGTGACGGGGAGGTCTTCGGGCTTCAGATACTTGAATGCGTGTGGCTTTGCTGATTTACCAATCACCAAGGGCTTTAGCTTCTCTCTGGTTGAGCTAGAGCAAAGCAGAACTGTGAAACCACTTTTGGAAAGTTTTCTGCTCTTACATTTGTCACCATTCATGACGAGGGTCCTGTTAAGCATCGTCTTGAAAAAGAGCTGGCGCTCATCAGTGTTTAAAGATAGTCATCTTTGAAGCCTCTGGTGAAGTCCAGGAACTTTTTGATTAACTCTTCACAATTTCTATTGGAACTTCATTGGTTTCACCACATAAGACTTTTCTGGGAGACCTTGTATCGTAGTTTAAATTTCTCGAGCCAGCCACTTGATGCTTTGAAATCTGCCACCCCTAATTCCTGTGTGAATTTTTTAAGGGCCTCGAGATTTGGGTGTTAACTGCCCTCATTTCTTTGAAACCAGCTTAATGTGGCTGTAATGACTTTGAGAGAAGTTTTCCTCCTCTTCAGCTGTAGGTTTCTGCTTTCCTTACCATATCTCTCCAAGTACTCAGGTTTGTTTTTGGATGTTGCTAACTGTAGTCTTGCTAACACCAAAATGTTCCGCGTCTTTCTTTGGCTGCTTCTTTCCAGAAAATGTAGAGCAACTTTTTACTTCAATGTCAGCTCCTTTGAGTTCTTTCCTTTGGGCCATCATGTCTCTAACTGTATAAAATTTTTAAGTAATTGCAGGATGCACCTAAAATTCAGACCAGTCCTTCACGTTGAAAAAATCTTCAGCATGTGGTAAAGAATAGGACGTTAGGCCTAATCCAACATGTGGTAATAAAGCATGAAAAAATCTTGTACTAAAGAAAAAATAATACAACTAAGGGGCAAAGCCCACACCTTCTACCCTTTGGTGTAGCGTGGACTCCACTGGCAAAGTCATAGAGGATAAATTAATATTGTCACAGTCCAAGTGGTCTAGGTACAGTTTACAGAGGTGGTTAATATCTTCCATTGGGTACATGTGGTGCATGTCCTCTCTATGAAAATTAGGTCAACTTAAGGAGGTGGTCAGTGATGGGGGGGGGGTCAACTATGGAGGTTCTACTATAGCATATTTTAGCAAATGTATTTATACCAATGATATTTGAAAAAGTGTTGCATACAATTGTTTTAATTCATATGGGGTTTTAGACTGAATCCAGTAAAAGAATGTTTTGGGTAAAGAGGGAGGTCTAGGGTTAATCCAGTAGTGTATGTTGCAAGTGTTTTGAAGTAGATGACAAATTTAGTTGTAAAAATGTTTACATACAAGTGGCAAATGGAAAATGAAGGTATAAATGAGATGAAATGTCAGGAAGAATTAGTAATGTGGAAAACAATTGTTGAAATAATATGGTGTAAGAAAAGATATTTTGACAAACCATGGGAAAAGCTAGCAGAAGGAAAATTTTAAATCTAAAATGTTCTTTTCTGATTAAAGCAGAACCGTCAGAAAATGTAAAATATAGGTAGACTACAATAATTTTAAAAAGCCTGCATATAAATCACGTGATGCCAATGAAAGGTAAAATGGGCGTGTCAAACATGAAAAGTTCAGTCTGATCTGCCAACTCCTTTCCTTGCATTTGAACTGAACTCTTTAATATTCACTAAAGCAGTCGGCATTAACTGAGTCAATTACACAGATGAAAAACTTTAAAATCTGTACAAAAGGCAGCATGATTGGCTTGTGCATTTTTGTCAATTTTTCCTAATAGCCAAAACATGCTCATGCTTATAAATCTGTCTGTTCAAACATCTAACAGTTTTGGCATTGTAAAATGCATTGCAAGAGTCACAGCTGTATTTTTACACAGCTGTGTAAAATCTATTAATCGGCTACTGTTTAATTTACCCCTGGCTTTCACCAGGGTTTAACTCTAACCTGTGGAACATGTTTGTTATTGTTTGCTGATGTACTTTGTCAAAATTATAATTGTAACATGTTTTAATGTTTGCTTTACCTGGAGCTTTTATTCCCGGGCCTCCGCTGAAAATGGACATGCATCTATCTGACTATCCCTGTCAACAAATGTAAAATAAAATAAAAACATTTTTTGAAATACAGCTGAAACTTCCCTTCCCCAAACCACTACATTACAGTGTTGGAAAAAATACTGAGGTTGAATTGTTAATGAACCTACATTGTTTACAAAAAACACAATAAGTTCCAAAGGTTGACCTTTCTTGTAGGCACAACATCAGGACAAAAATTATTTTCAAAACATAGATTTAAAA
Source organism: Protopterus annectens (assembly GCF_019279795.1). NCBI lineage: Eukaryota > Metazoa > Chordata > Ceratodontiformes > Protopteridae > Protopterus > Protopterus annectens. The sequence continues at coordinate 936,174,758 of NC_056735.1, read as the reverse complement.
TTTAACATTTCTTAAAAGTGAACCTGGGCTTGTCAGCCAAAACTTTATACAAGTCTGTTTCCCAATATCAAGTTTTCGTGTGCTGTATTCTTGATCAGCCACATGTCATTACAGATTGGAATAGGAAAAGCAAAACAAACTTTCTTTAGGGCTGTCAGAAAAATCATCAGGGTCCAGACTACCAGAATTCTTTAAATGTTTCTTGCCCAAAATAGGATGGGTTTAGATGTCTGTAGTGACCTCACCTTCAATGGTACCTAAACAGTCTGAAATATATCCCCTGTCAGTGAAAAAAGCCTTTAGCTTAGTCAACTCTTGCAGAAATGTAACCTCATCAGTAGTAAGTCTACAAAGTCTAATCCGTCCTTTAATCACTCCTCTTTTCATGTTGGAGCGATGTAAGCTGTCCTTGTGAAGGTACTGGTTAACAAAGGTCTCTTTGTGAAAGGCCTCTGTCGGAAAATGAGATGTGGTGTCATACGAAATACTTAGGTCAAGGAAGTCCCAAAGGTATTACCAAAATTACTGATGGTGAACCACAAAAAATCTGTGATGTTGATGTATTCCAGAAAGCACTTAAATTCATCCAGAGGTCCCATTCCATAGAAAAAAAGATCTTTGTACCTCCTGTGGAACAAGTTTTTCTTAGGCAAAGGATACCTCATCAGAAATTTCTCTTCCCACATAGCCACAACCAAGTTCGCAAAAATGGGGACAACCCTTGCCCCCATGCCTCTCCCGAGGTCTGTAGAGTTTATCAAGAAAACCAAAGTGGTTATTGTCAAGAACCAAGTCCATAAGGGAACAAATCCTATTAATCTTGTCCACCTCAAAAAGTGTTATAAGCAGTTGGGTATTCCCTTAAATTCTACAGCCTCCTGAGGAATATTGGTGTACAGGGAGACCACATCTAGTAAGGCAAAATGAAAATTAGTCAGTAATTTAAAAAACATTTGGGAGCCCCAGAAGGTGCCAGGAGTCCCTTTAAATAATGTGAACTCTGTACAGTCTGGTTTAGGATGTGTTCTAAAAGTAGAAATCGTCTCGGCCTTTGTGTCAGCAGCACATTCACTCAGCCTGAAAGGAGGTCTGTTCCTATCCTTATGGACTTTTGGTATCCTAAAAACCTGTGCCATTTTGGGAAAATCCACTTTAAGATAGGCATGTCCAGTTGGCCAAGGCAGTACAAGTCTAGCAACTTATGATCAACGATGGAAAAACTCCTCTTGATGGTATCTCTGGAAACGTCTCCAATTTGATTAATCAGTAAGCATATGCTGCATCTTATGGTTGTAATCATTGTTAAGGACCAACATTCCACCCTTGTTCGGCTTCATAATCCTTAATTACTGGAAAGGTCTTTCAAGGTAGTATCTAGATCTTGGAGCTAAATTGGTCCTCTGCTCATCCTCACAGGTGTAAGATAAAATGTGCTTCATTTCTTTAAAACGATCAGGCAGTAGCTCTGGCAGTGAAACATCATCCATAATGTATTGCAAATTTAGCTTCCTTATATATAGCGCAAAATCAATAAGCATCCTGGTGATAACTGAGTTGTTTGAAATGAATGGTAGCCTTTTTTGTAGAACAGAAACATGCACTGGAACCAAAGGAATTCCACCAAGATTCAATTTTGTATTATGTTTTCCCCTTGTTCTTCCCCTCCCTTTGCATTTAGTTTTTCTTGGCTGACCACTTCAGTGTCCTTATTTTCCCCAACTGATGCATTAAAAAAGGACCTGGTGAACCAAGAGATAATGGTGGGGGGGGGGGGATTATCCTGAAGTGCAATTTGTACTGGGAGCACCATTAAGAGAAGCATAAGTTGCAGTATCACAAGGCAGAATACAAAGTGTGTGAGGATGAGCTGAAGGTCAATATGGCTCTAAGGTACAGATACTACAAAAAAAAAAAGGTGGCTGGTTGGCATAATGGTTAAATTGTTTACCTTGCAGATGCAAGGTACAGAGTTTGATTCTCACATGGGGTAATTGTCTAGGTGTAAAATGGCCCATAAGGGCAGTTCACCTAGTACTAATATATATGTATGTGCTACCAATAATAACCAAGTTAAAAGTGCAGGGTAGTGATCTTCCCCACCTGTCTGTTAACAATAATGGATAGTGGAAAACTAATGTTTTAGGGAAGATGGAAATTTTCTTCAGACATTATAGCTAGTGTGTGGGATAAAATTAAAGTGGAGTTTTAAAAATAGGATAGAAAAAATATGGTTAAGATGGGCAGTGTTTCAGAGTGGCTGACTGAAGTATTGCAGAGTAAGGATAATCTTGCAGAATAAAAAGAGGCACAACTGCAGAGTGCAAAAGAGAAAATAAGGGAATATCTGGATATTATGCATGAGTTTAGAAAGATTGCTGGTAAGCAACTGTGTTTTTGATAACTCCAAAGCACATAAAAACAGCACAGTGTGTTGTACAACAGAAAGTATAAGGGGTTGTTGCCAAACTTGGTGAGCTTATAACAAAAAAAATGAGATCCTGTAGAGATATTAGAGATATTTCAAACATTTTTATGAAAATTTTGTATAAAGCAGAGAAATGTGGAAATCCATAAATATTTCCATTTGTGTTCTTTCCTGAAGTCTCAAGTATGTCAAGGTAGAGCTAGATGAGGCCCAACAATCGGTCAGTATTGGAGGCAGTAAGATAAAAATGGTAATGGACATTGTGGAAACTAGGAAGGAAGAAAGTGAAAGGTTTGGATGGTTTTGATTTAACAGTTTGATTTAAGAAATGGTAATTTGATAAGTATTTATTTGTTTATTTTATGTATTATAAGGAATTAATATGAAAATGAATCAGATTTATAAATATTAATGAGCCCAAAGATGCATGTTGATTTGTGCATTCAAATTTAATTGATGCTTTTTTATTGGTTTTTGGTTGTGTACAGATGTATAAAAGGGATTTGGTTTATTAGAATTAACATCTGAAGTCCAGTGGATAGGATGAAAACGCGTGTAATTTTGGAAGAGCGTTAATGTACAGTGTTTTTTCAGTTTTACTTTGTTATTAAAGCTGCAATTACTTCATTTTACGGAGGTCTCTTTTCCTGGGATTGCACTCCTTGTTGTGTTTTTGATTTAACAGTACTTTAAAAGGAGGGGAAGCACCAACCTCCTGGGAAGAAAGCTGTGGTAGCTGTGATACCCAAAGACTGCAAAGACCAACCAGACCCAGCTTCATATAGGCCCATTTTGGATTTTAAACTGTGATTTATAAAATGTTTGTTTATAATAGCAAAAATAATGGCAAAGGTGTTGCCAAAACTTATGGCTCACTGTGGTTTTTGTCAAGGGGACGCGCACATTTGACAGCATTTTAATAGAACAATGATCCAGAGGGAAGTAGAATGTAAGAAAATACTGCTGCTCTTGGTGAGTCTTGAGCCAGAGAAAGCATTCAACAGATTAGGCGCGTATTTTGTGTAGGGCAATGGAAGCATTTGCATTCCCTGATGCATGTATCTTCCCAATTCACCTTATAGTTTTAAGGGATTGGAGGTAAAAATTATGGTGTGTGTGTGTGTGGGGGGGGGGGGGGGTGTTCCTCTGACAGGTTGTCTGTCCAGCAGAATCAGGCAGGGTTGTCATCTTTCCTACTTGCTTTGCATCATTTTAGAGCCGCTGGCAAAGAAGAAGTAAGGCACTTAAATTCAAGGATATACTAGTAATTGGTATGGGAATAAAGAAAAGTTGGCTTTTTTTCTTGCAGTTATTTTGTACCTGATGATTTGGACCATGTTGAGACAGTTATCAACCCTTTTCTGGCTATAAAATTACAGAAGATGAAACAAAGGCTATAGCTGTAAGCTATGTACCTACAAATGAATTGGTTCAGCAGTACCCTTATTTATGGGGACACAATAAAATGAAGTATTTGAGTATTAAAAAAGAGTGTGTAAGGATATGTGGGAAGAGACTAAACAAAATATAATACAAAAACTAAGAAATTGGAAGCTCTTGTTTATGAATAGCAAGATACAAGCAGTGAAAAATGTTAGAGCTGCAAAGTTAAATCTCTCGTATATAACCAAGCAGAAGGCTATAATTGATTGGAAATGGATGATGAAGAAGCAGGGGAAAATTCAAGAAATCAGGAGAGAGTGGGATTTTGGATGCAGATCCATAGGGGAGAGAGTGGGATTTTGGATGCAGATCCATAGGAGAATAAGAATCCTAAAGAATTTTGTATATAGAAAATATTCTAAGACTAAGCAAATGAGAATGGAGAAAGAGATTTTAAATGTATGAATGACTGCAATTAGGTATACAGAGAATAGGCAAAAGGGGGCTGGAATTTACTGGAGAAAGCTGGCAAAGGAACCAAGGAATTAAGAGCAAATAACTATTGTGGAAAAGGTAATGTAATGGGAAGAAGCTGATAAGACATCTGGATTGCAGGCAAGTGACTGTCTTCTCCATCCTGGATTGATTATTAGAGTATAGGTAAAGAGAAAGGGATAGGGCAATGTTAACTGAAAGTCCTGCTCTGTTAGAGTTTTCTAGTTTACAGAAGCTGCTCTTAAAAAGGAATAATTTAGTTGTGACATTAATAGTACTTGATAACTATAGGAATCAGTGAAACGTTAGAGTTTGTCTCCTTGTTAAATTGCTTATCCAATGGGAAGGGACATGTATTCCTCCCAAATATGCAACATTCTAGAAGATTTAGGATTTTTCTTTTGGAACTGTTTTACGTAGATCTGTTTATACCCCAGGGGGACTCGTTTTTCCTCCAGTAGATGCCAAATTGTGAAGCTGTGACAGGGAAGAAAGAGTTAACTGGAGCGCATGTTTTGGGAGTGTAATGAATTGGAAGATTTTTAAAAATTCAGTACAGAACATTGTCAGAAATGAGCAAATTTGTATAACTAAAGAAATATGTTTTTTGAGCTGGAATATAGGATCTGAATTGCCTAGATGTAGTAAGACTTAAGTTCAATTCTGCTGGCTGCCAAAAAAGCAATTGGTTGAAAATGGAAATCGGTCTATAAACCAACTGCACTTTAAGTATTGTAACCAAGATGAAACTGAAAGCTGGACCCTTAGAAAAGGGTAGGAACAAATTGCATAGAAAAATGGAAATTGTGGGAACAGTACACGCATAATTAATTTGGATGGGAGTGATGTTTAAGGGAAGGCAGGAATTGAGCAGTTTAATGTTAGATTGCTAGCTATAACTGTGTGATGCATAATGTTTCTAACTACTGGGAACATGTTGATATGATGTGCTTAATTTTATATAAAAGTATGTTTGCCTATGCCTTATGTGATTCAGTAAAGATGCTAAAACATGGGACTGCGCTACTGTCTTAATCTTCATCCGTTTGTTCAGTGATCGCATGGCAAAGGTCGCTGAAGAAAAATTCCGCTTGCCGTACCTGTCCATAGTCCTAGAATCCTTGTTAGGAGGATGGACAGGTACTGAAGGATCAGCTAGTTCCCTTCTTGGTGGCTGCAGCCACCACCATGGCATCAACCGGGACACCTTTCGTCAAATATTGCCTATCTGGTGGGGCCGTAATGAATTTAGAAGGCCTCCTGGGAATAGGTTCCACCGAATCCGGAGCCATCCACACCTTCCGAGCCACTACGTCGATAAGAGGGACACTCTTAACTCCAGACAGAGTGCGGACCTTAAGACTCCATGTGCGGGCCATCCTCCTACCCCTGGCAGAATTGGTCCTGAGGGCTTTGGGTTCGATGTCGGCCACCATCATCCTATTGCCGATGGCGCGTCTGAACATGAGTCCTGCAGTGGACTCCCAAAGTTCAATGGTCTTTTCTGCAATTCCCTCTATACCACCCTATTCTCCTCAGCAGGGTTTGCAAGGAGGCCCTCCTATGGTGGCTCCAATCCCCGGACCTCCAGAAGGGGTGCCGCTTATCTATGTCCCCTCCCCTAACCACGGTGACCACGGACGCCTCTCGCCTCGGGTGGGGGGGGCATTGTGCAGGCAGGACAGTCCAAGGCACGTGGAACAGCATGGAGACCTCTCTGCATATAAATGTCCTAGAGATGAGGGCGATGCTTTTGGCTTTGCAAGCACTACAGAACCTTCTTCCCGTAGGAACGATTGCAATCCAGATGGACAGCATGGCAGTAGTCTGGTACATCAACAAACAGGGAGGAACCAGGTCTTATCCCCTTTGTCGAGAGGCCATGAGAGTGTGGAAATGGGCGATTTCCACCAACCGCTTTCTCATAGCTACGCACATTCCAGGACGGTCCAACATTTTAGCAGATAAGTTGAGTCGCACCATCCTCTCGTCGTACGAGTGGTCTCTGAACCCAAAAGTAGTGAAGCAGATATTCTCCACTTGGGGTCAACCTTGTTGCGATCTTTTCGCGTCTCCTTCAAATGCGAAATGCAGTGACCACTTCGCTCCAATTTCCCCCACCCGGGGAATCCCCACGAGACGCTCTGGTGCATGCTTGGCCCCCAGTCTCCTTTATGCTTATCCTCCTCTTCCGCTGATGTTGAAGTTTCTTCAGAAAGCCAGTCTGTTGCAGAACAAGATAATCCTCATTGCCCCATTTTGGCCTCGCCAGGCTTGGTTCCCGTATCTTTGGTCTCACCTAGTGAATACTCCCTGGATTCTGGATCTCATAACCCATCCATTGGATCTTCTGACCCAGAATCTGGGCAGCCTCAAGCTCACTGCTTGGTTGATCCAGTTCCAAGGTTAGCTAGGACTGTCTTTCCAGGTCAAAGCTATTCTGGTGGCGGCGCATAAGCCATCCACCAGAAAGGTCTATGATAGCAAATGGAAACGTTTTTCTATTTGGGCGGAGCACAGAGATCTAGATCCTTTCACAGCTCCGTTGCCTGCGGTGTTAGATTTCCTATCAGGACTCTTCGATCAGTGTGCCAGCTCCTCTACAGTCAAGGTTCAGTTGGCGGCTCTCTCCCTATCGTGTAGGAAGCGACCTTCGACCGTTTATCTCCAAGTTATGAAAGGCCTTTCTGAAGGGTACCTTCTTACTCAGACCCCCGGTGAAGGAAGCAGTCCCTCCTTGAGACTTAACTTTGGTATTGCAGGCACTTACAGCCCCTCCCTTTGAACCTGCAGCTTCAGTAGATCTAAAATTTTTGTCATAGAAAACTGCCTTTCTTGTAGCTATCACCTCAGCTTGAAGGGTTTCGAAATTCAAGCCCTTTGTACAAAACCACCTTATTTGTCATTCCACAAAGACGGAGTCTACCTCAGGACCAATCCCTCCTTTCTTCCAAAAATTGCATCCGAATCAAGTATTAATCAGTCCATTAACCTACCAGTTTTTTTTCTCAACTACCAAAACAAAGGGGAACATAAGTTACATCTGTTAGATCTGCACAGACAACTGCGCTTTTATTTACACAGAACAGCTGGTCATAGACCATCATATCAGCTGTTCATTTCCTTTGCCAAATTTAACTTGGGAAAGGCTGTTTCCAAAGTCACACTGTCCAGATGGATTTCTCAGTGTATTCTGTTGGCATATGAAAGTACTGGTCGGCCTGCACCTCTAGGAGTTCATGCCCACTCTACCCGGTCTGTCTCTACCTCGGCGGCCTTTCGTTCTAGACTCTCGTTGGATGATATCTGCTCAGCAGCAACATGGGCTTCGTCTCATACCTTCATTAATCACTACAAGCTGGATATTGTCTCCAGAGGGAGAGCATCCTTTGGCTCTGCAGTGCTCCGGAACATCCTTCCTTGAGGACTGCCAAGATTTAGGTAGCTGGGGACTCTGTCCCATAGGTTGATGCACAAATGAAGTTAACTACTTCAGATTATGTCTGAAGTTATGTACTCGCCATAATGTTCCATCTGAGTAGGTAAACTTCATTTGTCAGCAACCAACCCCCCCCTCCGTCCCCCTGACCTTTAGATGTTCGAGATGTTACCTTCCTTATGGCAAGGGTATGTAGCTAGTTTTGCGGGTTATTTTTGTATGCTTATCTAGCTGTGGGCAAACTCGATCTGAGGTCAGGTAGGTTTGGCAGCGGATTATGGGTAGGGGGAGGAGCTTGAAGCGTGGATCTATGCTGTTGGAAACTGCCAACTCGGATCCGATGTGGATCCAAAGACCCATAGGTTGCTGACAGATGAAGTTTACCTACTCAGATGGAACGTTATGGTGAGTACATAACTTATTTTTATACCACTTCTGGTAAAAATTAGCAAACAAGATCTGGGGTATGTTAGGGGTTGGTGCATTATGGGTAAGGGAGAAGCTCGAGAGCTTTTTGGTTACCACTAGCTTTATTTCTATTTATTTTACATTTGTTTACTGGAAAGTCCGACTGGACAACAAGTCCATTTTCAGAGGACACCTGGGGAGAAAACTTCCAAAGGCATACAAAGTATGCAACAAAGTAGTTTGAAAAAATACATAAGCAGTGAATTTAAAAAAATACAAGAGTAGATGAGTAGATTATGAAGTGAAGTACAATTTTGGATCTCGAGAATTTGTACTGAAAGTAGGCATGCTGATTCCAGTTTGTTACCAAAAATATATAAAGCAAGTTAAATAAAAGTACAAAAAGTAGTTCTCAAAATATGGTGGCTCAGCCTTGCTCATTCCCATTTACAGATAAGCAGCTCTATGTACAATATTTTAAGCAGCTTTATTTACAATATTTACATAGTTGCCAAGGGATATGAAAACCACCAGCCAAGTGACATTGAAGGGTGTTTATTCAACCAAAACAGACGTTCCACAAGCACATTAACGCTTCACAAATACAGTACGATGTTCATTGTGTTTCACTGTTGCAGTCATTACTCTTGGGTTATCCTGCTGGCAGGCTATCTGCAGTCGGACTGAATTCCAAAGTCCTGGTCTGTCATCGGTTGCTGTCACCTCTTTCCTGACGTCGGTGCGCCAGGGGTATAAAAGATGCAGCCGACACCATTTTCTTCAGTATTTCTTGCCGCACGGAGCCTGAAGCAGAAACAGTTCACAAGTGCCTGTCGGCCGACTCCTGAGATTTTCGTGTTCAAATTTCCAATCAGAGTGTCAGACAAAGTTAATAATTTTATTTCTTGTGGGAAGCAAATACCTCATAAGGACTTCCATTCTTATTGTATTCCTTGCCTAGGCCCTGATCATGACGTAGCTAGTTGCAGATTTTGTGCTAGATTTAACCAACTTCGGTACGACTTTGCATTTCATTACTTTGGCCGAAGATTTAATTACACGATGTCGTCTGATAGCCACCCGACTACTGCAATTCACAAGAAACGCAAGGAAAAGGATCGGCATCCGAGGTCCAAAACTGACCAGGCGTCTTCTAAGCCGTTCGCCAGTTCTCAGTGAAGCCCTTTCACAGCCCCTGACGCCTGCTACCTCAGCTGCAGGCCATTGCCGACTCCCACGTGGAGCAGACTAGGCCTCAGGAAACTCCAGGTACTGGACACTTGGAAAATATTCCCTCAGATGGGTCCGGAGCCGCTGAGCAGGCATCGGCTTCCGAAGGTGTTTTCAGACCTACACATTTATATATAAAACAGACTACAGTTTCAAAGGCAAAGACTAAAGCACCACTAAAGACAAAGAAACAAGTGCAGCAAGCCCATGGACAGGACTCCATGCCTAAAAAACAGATGTTCAAAATGGCCAAAGACCTAATTACTTTGATCAGGGGTTCCCATCCCCCTCCAGAGAAGAGGCCTAGTCAGGAGACAGAATATGAATCTTCAGATCGGGTTTCCATTTCCTCTGACTCCTCCTCTAACAAAGAATTCTCGCCCTCCCACCCTCTCCCTATAGCCTCCCCTCCTGAGGATTATTGCTTTGGGGAAACCCTGCATACCATGAGGGAGCACTTCCACTGGGAGAGCCAAGACTACTCGGAATTGCTTTGGGGAAACCCTGCATACCATGAGGGAGCACTTCCACTGGGAGAGCCAAGACTACTCGGAATCGAAGAAAAAGCTTAGAGATTTTCTTTTACTACCTCAGCACAGGCCTCTTGCTATCCCTCCTGTTTTAGACATTGTAGATTATGTATTTTCAGAGTCCGGCCTGTCCCCTGACTCTTTACCCCCCTGCACCTGTTAAGCTAGACAGATACTACAGGGTTCCAGAGTCACATAAATGTCTTTATAAAAACCCTGCTGCTGACCCAGAAACTATTTCTCAGGGTCCTAGAGGGGTCAAGGCTTCCACTGCAAAAAAAACCCTATCCCATCTGTTAGGTATTCAAGGGCACTGGACAGATGGGGGAAAAAGGTTTACACTTCTGCTACCTTGGCTGTGAGGGCTTTAAATTGTCAATTTCATATGCTTAAATATCAACAATACTTATCACTGCTTAAACAGAAAATGTTAAATTCTGAATGTGCAGAAAACAAGGAAATGCAGGATTTATTGCATGCAACTGAACAAGTGGGGAAAGCATACTTTACAATGTGGATGTTCATAGTGTTTCACTGTTGCAGTCATGACTGTAGGGTTCTCCCCTGCCGGCAGGCAGCCCTCGGTCGGCCAGAATCCCAAAGTCTGGGTCCGGCGTCGGCTGTTCAACCATGCTCCCTGACGTCAGAGCGCCAGAAGTACAAAGCTGACAGCCGACGCCATCTTCTCCAGTCTTTCTTGCCGTGCGGTGATAGCAGTTCGCAAGTGCCGGTCTGCTGACTCCTGACTATTTTTTCTGATAAACTTCAGTCCGAAGATTTTCTTCTCCACTCAAAGCTAAGTATCCCGTTGGGGAAACTTTTTTTCTTGCTCCACTCCGATGTCAGAAAAAGTTAATAATTGTGTTTCATGTGGGAAGCAAATACCCCATAAGGATTTTCATTCTTACTGTAGTCCTTGCTTAGGCCCTGACCATGACTTAGCTAGTTGTCGGTTTTGTGCTAGATTCAATCAACGTACAATTAAGTGAAGGTACGATTTTGCTTTTCATTACTTCGGTAGGCGCTTTAACTACAAAATGTCGTCGGATACGGTCCGGCTACCGGAGTTCATAAACGTCGCAAGGATAAAGAATGGGCCTCAGAGGTCCAAATCTGATGATAGCGCACAAGCGGAGCCAGCTTCAGGTTCGGCCGTCAGTGAGGCGCTTTTGCAGCCCCTGTAGTCGGCCATTTCAGAACAGATGGCCGAAATGGACTCTCATGAGGAGCCAACCAGGCCTTTAAATATTTCTATTGCAGGACCTTCGGACAATGCTCCTTCGGATGGGTCCGGAGCCGCTGTGCAGGTACCGGTTTCCGAAGGGGTTTTCAGGCCTACTCCGCTTCTAATAAAGGCAAAGCCAAAGACAAAGGCAAAGACTCCTTCTAAATCAAAGACTGCAACACAGGCCTCTTCTGAACTGGCTCCCATGTCACAGAAACAGTTACTCAAGATGGCGGAGGATTTACTTACTATGATTAGGGGTTCACATCCCCCTCCAGATAAAAGGCCAAGGCAGGATGTTTATTATGATTCCTCTGATCAGGCTTCTGTTTCCTCAGTTTCTTCTTCTGACCAGGAATATTCTTTCCCTCTTTATGAGGATTCTGATGCTGAGGAATCCATTCCTTCAGCTTCTCCCCCTGAGGATTTCTCTTTTGGGGAAACTTTGCATGAAATGAGGGAACATTTCCACTGGGAAGGACAGGAGTATTCGGAATCTAAGAAAAGACTGAGGGATTTTCTTCTTCCCCAATATAGACCCCTGGCTATTCCTCCTGTTTTGGATATTGTGGATGATGCCTTTTCGGCGGCTAACTTAACCCCTGACTCTCTTCCTCCTGCTCCTGTTAAGCCTGATGGATATTACAGGGTTCCCAATTCCCACCAGTTTTTATACAAGAACCATTCTGCTGACCCTGAAACCATTTCTCAGGGTCCTAAGGGAGTTAAGTCCGCTTCTGCCAAAAATCCCATTCCTACTGAAAAGGATTCTCGATCCTTAGAAAGATGGGGGAAAAAAGTGTACACTTCTGCTACTTTGTCCATTAGGGCTTTAAACTGTCAGTTTCATATGCTGAAATACCAGCAATTTCTCTTGTCTGTTTTAAAACAAAAGCTTACTTCCATTTCTGCCTGTGCAGATAAGGAATTATATGACTTATTGCATGCCACTGAACAAGTTGGGAAGCATGGTTTACACTGTGGATTTGATGCCTTGGAGGCTTCTTGTAGGGTTGCTGCCTCCGGCACAGTCATTAGAAGGCATGCATGGCTAAAGGAACAAAATTTGCCTGAACAAGTAAAGGCTAAATTATTGGATGCTCCTGTTCAGCATAATGTTTTGTTTGGATCAAAAGCTGAAGAAGTGATTAAAAAGATGGAGGATAAGGCGAAATCCATGCAAACAGTTAAAGATTTCTTACAAGTACAGCCACCTAGATTTAGCAGGAATTGGCCTTCAAAAAATTGGTCCTTTCCCACTTCAGACAGGCCTCAGAGGGGTAGATATAGACGCTCCAGAGGAAGGCCTCAAACACAAGCTTCTTGTAGACCAAGACAGTGGACTGCTTCCACCCCTAGGGGAGGAGAGGACAGGTCACAAACTCAAAGGAAACAAACTCAATGACACCCTCTGTTGGGCTACAGGAACTTCTTGCCTGGAAGCCCCTCTCTGAGGAAGACTCTCTCTTTTATCAAAATTGGACTCAAATAACCCAAGACAAGTGGGTTTTGGATGTGGTTTTAAGAGGTTACAAATTCCATTTTCATACCTTGCCAAGGCCAAGCGGATGGCCAGACCTTCCAAAACATCAATGGACTGAGGCCTTAAACCAGGTGGAAGCTCTCTTGGCTATGAATGCCATAGAACTGGTTCCACTTTCAGAGATGGGAAAAGGTTTTTACTCAAGGCTCTTTCTAGTCCCCAGGAAGCAAAACTCATGGAGACCCATTCTGGATCTGTCTGTCTTGAACACCTTTCTAGAGATTCCAAAATTCAAGATGCTTACTCTACAGCAGCTACTTCCAATGCTGTCCAAAGATGCATGGATGGTAACTTTGGATTTAAAGGAGGCATGTTTACACATTCCCATTAGGCAGGATCGCAGAAAATACCTCCGGTTCAAGGCCGGATCGAGGCACTTTCAATTCTCTGCGCTGCCCTTTGGATTGTCTACTGCGCCCAGGGTCTTCACCAAATGCCTGGCTCCAGTAGTAGCTTACTGCAGACTCAAGGGAATTAAATTTACCCTTATCTGGACGATTGTCTAATTCAGGCAGACAGCAAGGATGTCTTACTCCAGCATCTAGAATTTTGTACAGAACCTCCTCAAGTTCCTGGGATTCTCTGTAAACAAAGTCAAATTTGACACCATCACAACAGGTAACTTTTCTGGGTGCTCTTCTAAACACCACAACCCAAATGGCATTTCTGACATCCAAAAAACAATTACAGCTGGCTTCAACTTTCAAAACCTTGGCAACTTTAACTCCACTATCTGCAAGGAAATTCCTGCAGGCTTTGGGTTACATGGCCTCCTGCATCCTTCTCGTACCATATGCAAGACTACACATGAGGAAAATAACAGTAGTACCTAAAAAGTGTATGGTCTCAGCATTGCCACAGTTTAGACATACTGATCTCCGTCCTTCCTTGCCTTCAAAAGGAATTTCTTTGGTGGTCCAGGGCATGTGCTCTAAACAAAGGAAAACCCTTCCGTCTGCCTCCTGCCACTCAGATTCTAACCACGGACGCCTCGGATTATGCTTGGGGAGCCCATTTTCAGGGCAACTGTCTGCAGGGCCTTTGGACAAAGGATCAGAAGCACCTGCATATCAATTTCAGAAAGCGCTATTGGCCTTCAGGAATCTTTTACAACCAGGACAACTACTAATACGGACAGACAGCACCACAGTTAGATCAGTTTCTACCAGGGAAACTTCCTGGCAGACAGTCTGAGCAGAAACCTTTCGGATCCACACAAGTGGATGTTGGACACCAAAATATTCAGGATGATAACAGCAGTCTGGGGATGTCCTCACATGGACCTCTTTGCATCCCATCTCAATCAACTACATAATTTTTGCACCAGGACTTTCCACAGAGAAGCTTGGAAAGTGGATGCCCTGTCATTCAGTTGGAGGAACCTCTCGGGATATGCCTTTCCGCCTCTTCCTCTTCTTCCACGGGTCTTATTGAAGATAAAACAGGACAAGCCCAAGATGATAATCTTGCTGGCTCCAAATTGGCCTCTGCAGTTTTGGTATCCAACTCTAAAAAACCTACGTCTGGAGCCCCCTTGGGTTTTACCTCGGTCTCCGAACCTTCTGTCCCAACATCAGGGTCAGGTTCTACACTCTCATGTCAGAACTCTCAGCCTGGCGGCCTGGTTAATCCAGGGCCTTTGATTTCTTCTTTCCTACCCAAGCAGGTTATGGATGTCATTTCAGAAGCCAGGCGTCCTAGCACTAGAAAATCTTACGCAGGAAAATGGAAAAGATTTTGTTCCTGGATGCAGGCTCAGGATTCTGATCCTCTTCTTCCTAACATTACCTTAATTTTACTTAACTTGACAGATCCCTTACATAAGGGTCTCTCTTTCTCTTCCATTAAGATACATGCCTCTGCTATTTCTGCTCATTATAATACAGACCCTCCCATCTTTTCCCACCAGCTCATGAGACAGTTTCTCAGAGGAGCTAAGAACTTAAGACCTCCTAGATCTCCTCCCATTCCTGCTTGGGATCTCAACTATGTTTTGGAAAAACTAACCTTGCCTCCTTTTGAGCCTGCTGCCTCTTCTGACATCAAGTTTTTATCTTGGAAGATGGCTATCTTGTTGGCCCTAACCTCTGCCAGGAGAGTTTCAGAGTTACAAGCTCTTATGGCTGTGGAACCTTATATTATTTTTCATCAAGACAGGGTATCTTTGAGGACTAATCCTACCTTCATGCCTAAGGTGGTTTCCAAAGTGGCTTTAAATCAAACTATCCACTTGCCAACCTTTTCCCCCACTCCTCAAAATAAAGGGGAAAGGATCTTACATTCCTTGGATGTACACAGACAACTACGTTTTTACCTGGACAGAACCAAGGACATCAGAAAATCAGGACAATTGTTTGCTTCTTGTGCTTAAAGTTCCCAAGGTAAAGCCATTTAACAGACCATTTCTAAATGGATTGCTCATGGAATCAGATTTTGTTATTCACACCATGGAAAGCAAATCCCAGGGAGTATACGTACTCATTCCACTAGAGCGGCTGCCACTTCTGCGGCCTTCCTCAGGGGAGTTCCTACCAAAGACATTTTGGAAGCTGCAACTTTGGAGTTCAGTGCATACTTTTTCTAAGCACTACAACCTACCTCTCTACTCTAAGTCTAGAGCAGGCTTTGCCTCTGCAGTCTTGCAGGGCCTTCTAGCCGCCCCTTCTTCTTTATGACCATCTCCCTTTCTTTCAGCTTTGGGATTCTACCCTACAGTCATAACTGCAACAGTGAAACACAGTGAACATAGTACAGTTGTGTACACCTACCATAAATGTAGATGTTCGAGTGTCTTCACTGTTGCAGTCTGGATTTCCCTCCCTCCTGTCCCCTCTTATTTTTACTTGTGTAGTTCCCTTTTTTCACCATTCTTCTGAGGTGTATTTGCAAAGGTTAGGGGACCCGTTTCATTTTGGGACTCCTGACATCTGGGGCAAGAAAAACTGGAGAAGATGGCGTCGGCTGTCAGCTTTGTACTCCTGGCGCTCTGACGTCAGGGAGCATGGTTGAACAGCCGACGCCGGACCCAGACTTTGGGATTCTGGCCGACCGAGGGCTGCTTGCCGGCAGGGGAGAACCCTACAGTCATGACTGCAACAGTGAAGACACTCTAACATCTACATTTATGGTAGGTGTACACAACTGTACTTTTTGATTCTCTGGAGGCCTCTTGCAGGGCCGCTGTTACGGGTTCTGTCATTAGGCGAGGCGACATGCTTGGTTAAAGGAACAGAATCTGCCTGATCATGTTAAAGCAAAATTATTAGATGCTCCATTACAGCATGATACTTTGTTTGGTGTTGAAGCAGAAGAGGTGTTGAAGAAAATGGAGGATAAAGCAAAATCTATGCAGACAGTTAAGGATTTCTTACAGGTGCAACCACCCAGATTTAGCAGGAACTGGCCTACAAAGACTTGGTCCTTTCCAGTGTCGGACAGGCCACAAAGAGGCAGATACAGATGCCGATCCCAGCCCCAAGGCATATACAGGCCCAAACAATGGGGTGCTTCTACCTCCAAAACCGGAGAAGACAAATCACAGCCATACAGTAAACAGTCCCAATGACTTTCCTCTGCCAGAACCAAGCACTTATCTTTTGGCAGCCCCCTTAGGGGGGAAAACTAGCACTTTTTTCACAAAATTGGCACATGATCACCCAGGACAAATGGGTCTTGAACATAGTGTGTCAGGGCTACAGGTTCCACTTTCACACCCTGCCAAGGGCAAAAGGTATGCCAGACCTGACACATAATCAATGGGCAGAGGCACAAAAGCAAGTTTAATCCCTCATGGACATGAGGGCCATTCAGCGAGTACCACAGGAAGAGCAGGGACAAGGATTTTACTCGAGACTTTTCTTGGTACCCAGAAAGGACAAAGCCTGGAGACCAGTACTGGATCTGTCTATTCTAAACACATTTCTGGGCGTTCCAAAAGTCAAAATGTTGACTCTGCAGCAGCTACTGCCCATGCTGGACAAGAAGGCTTGGCTTGTAACTTTGGACCTAAAAGAGGCAAACCTGCATGTCCCAATCAGACAGTCTTGCAGAAGATGCCTCAGATTCATAGCTGACTCAATGCACTACCAATTCTCTGCACTGCCCTTTGGCTTATCTACTGTGCCCTGGGTCTTCACAAAATGCCTGGCACCAGTAATTGCATTTTGCAGACAAAGAGGAATTCAAATATATCCTTATTTGGACGGCTGTCTTATTCAAGTAGAGAACAAGGACATTCTACTCAAGCATCTGGCATTTGTAAAAAGATTACTAATTTGCCTAGGGTACACAGTAAACGAAAAGAAATCAAAACTAGTACCCTCTCAAGAGATAATATTCCTGGGTGCAAGCTTAAATACAACTGCCCAGATGGCTTATCTCATGCCAGACAAACAAGGGCAACTGACTTCTTACTTCAAAATGTTGGCAACAAAGACCCAGTTATCTGCAAGGAAAATTCTGCAGGCTTTGGGCTTCATAGCATCCTGCTAATTCCATATGCCAGACTGCATATGAGGAAACTGCAGTGGTATCTAAAAAGTGTTTTGGACTCAACATTGCCACAGCCTGGAAACATTAATTACCCTCATTCCCTGCCTGCAACAGGAGTTTCGATGGTGGGCACAGGCCTGTCACCACAACAAGGGACAGCCATTCACTTTACCCACAGCCAGGCAGACACCAACAATGAATGCATCAGATTATGCCTGAAAGGCCCACATGGCAGGAAAATGTATTCAGGGCACATGGCCCGCAAGCCAGATGCATCTTCATATCAATTAAAAAGAGATGCTAGCTGTTCAGAATTTCCTGACAACTTTCAAGGATCTACTTCATCCAGGACAACTACTGATAGACGGACAATACTGCAGTCATGTGGTACATAAACAAGCAGGGAGGCACACATTCCTATCCCCTTTGCAGACAAGCCATGACTTTGTGGGACACAGCATTGACTTAAGTTCACCTGCAAGCACAGTTCCTGCCTGGAAAAAATAAATACTTTGGCAGACTAAGCAGAAACCTCATGGATCCCCATGAGTGGAAACTGGATCCACAAGTCTTCAGCATGATAACAAGGAAATGGGGATGCCCAGACAGATCTATTTTCCTCCCCTCACAACTGCCAACTACAGAGGTTCTGCACAAGGACTTATCGCAAGCAAGCATGGAAAGTGGATGCCTTATCCTTCAGCTATAAAAACCTAACAGTATATGCCTTTCCTCCCCAAGGTACTCCTAAAGGTCAGACAAGAAAAGCCAAAAATTATACTGATTGCCCCAGACTGGCCACGCCAGCACTGGTACCCAATCCTAAAGAGCTTATCCCAAGGTCCAGCCTGGACATTGCCTCAAATTTCTCACTTGCTGACCCAACAGAAAATCAGATCCTGCACAGCCAACTCGGGACCTTAAAATCTGGCAGCATGTTGGATAAATCTGGCAGCATGGCGGATAATGTAGCCATTCAGAACACTCCTCTCTCCAAAGCTGTGATGGATATTATTTTGGATGCCAGGAGGCCCAGTACCAGAAAATCTTATGCAGGAAAATGGAAGAGATTCTGTGCTTGGAACCAGGCACAAGGAATTGACACGTTTGTACCAAATATTCCTCAGATTTTTCAATACTTAACTGAGATGCTGGACAAAGGCCTATCCTTTTCATCAATTAAGATTCATGCCTCTGCCATTTCAGCCCATTACAATAAGGAACCACTTATCTTTTCTCATCCTTTTAATAAGGTAGTACTTCAGAGGGGCCAAAAACATAAGACCTCCAAGGAGGGCACCAGTACCTGCATGGGACCTCAATTATGTCTGTGAAAAACTCACACTGCCTCCTTTTGAGCCAGCCTCAACAGCCGATATAAAATTTTTATCCTGGAAAACAGCTCTGCTCCTAGCAATAACCTCTGCAAGACGAGTCTCGGATTTACGGGCACTCATGGCTGTGGAACCTTTTATCATTTTCCATCCAGACAGGGTTTCTCTGAGGACGAAACAGGCTTTTAGGCTTAAGGTGGTGTCCAGTGTGGCCCTTTAACCAAACCATTCACTTGCCCACCTTTTATCCAAACCCACAGAACAAGGGTGAGAGACTTCTGCATTCTTTGGACCTACACAGACAGCTACACGTCTACTTGTACAGAACTAAAGCTTTCAGAAAGATTGAGCAACTTTTAGTGGCATATGCTGCAGGATCACAAGGAAAGGCTATCTCAAAACAGACTATTTCAAAATGGATAGGCCATTGCATTTGTTTCTGCTACTCTCAGCATGGCAAATCAGTGCCTAAAGGCATTAGGCCACATTTAGCCAGAGCAGCAGCCACTTCAGCAGCCTTCCTCAGAGGAGTACCAACCAAAGACATCTTAGAAGCTGCAACTTGGAGTTTAGTGCACACTTTTACAAAGCACTACCACTTGCCTCTCTACTCTAAATGCAGAGCAGGCTTTGCCACTGCAGTTCTGCAGGGCCTCATAGCCTCTCCTAATCCTGTTTAGCCCAGCCACCCATCCTCCGCTTTGGGATTCAACCCAAGAGTAATGACTGCAACAGTGAAACACTATGAACATAGTACAGTTGTGTACCTACCATAAATGTAGATGTTAGTGTATTCACTGTTGCAGTCCAGGTTACCCTCCCACCATCCCCCTTTCTTTTGCTGGGTCTTATCTGTACTTCTCTATTCTGTACAACCTATGTGGTATATTTGCTTGTAGATGAAGGAAATGTTTATTTCAGTGCATGGATGTTTATTGGCATAATTTATTTAGCCTACCCTTTTGGGGGCACCTGACATCTGGGGCAAGAAAAACTGAAGAAAATGGCGTCAGATGCATCTTTTATACCACTGGCGCACTGTCAGGGAAGAGGCGACCGCAACCGACGCCGGACCAAGACTTTGGAATTCAGTCTGACTGTGGGTAGCCTGCCAGCAGGGTAACCCAAGAGTAATGACTGCAACAGTGAATGCACAACATCTACATTTATGGTAGGTACACAACTGTACTTTTTCGTTCATCACAAACTTCATCAGATTGTGGACTTCTAGTCCTGCTTCTGGAATGTGAATGCCTTGATCTGTATGACCTACCGTGGTCACGTGACCTGCTATGACTGATGCGCCTCTTCAGAGATGTGCCTCTTCAGAGATTCATAAGAAGAATCACTTGAGGATCGGCATCTTTATCTTCTATCTAGAACTAGAAGTCCGCATCTGATTAAGTTTGTGATGAGCAAAAACATATTGCATTTGTGAAGTGTTAATGTGCTTGTGGAACGTCTGTTTTGGTTGAACACCCTTCACTGTCACTTGGCTGGTGGTCTTCGTATCCCTTGGCACCTTTGCAGTTTTTTTCAGCATTTCTTGTGCTTTGGTGGAATTTTTTTTTACAATATTTACATAGGCGATGTAGAGGGTTTAGTCAACCGACATCTGTCAGGTATGGCATTCAGGTAGTATTAGTAAGTATGGTATCAGAAAAGTGGCATTAGTTGTTATTGTATTGTACTAGTGGTGGATTTTATGTTAAATGGTAGGGCATTCCAGAGTTTGGCAATGCTACAGGAGTAAAGGGATTCTGCAGCGTAATTTTTACTTTTGGTTATGTTTTAGTGCTTTGTTGCTAGAGCGGAGTGTCCGGTTATAAGCAAATTTAGTGCTGAGGTTTTTCTCAGGCGGATTTAATTATTTCATGGGCCATACTGAGTTGATTGGATGGTAGTAGTTTGGGGAAATTAAAGCCATGAAAGTTTTCTAAGCGAATGACAATGAAGGGATCCGTAGTTAGCACCTGTAGCAAACTTTGAGATTTTATTACAACAAGTTTCTAGCTTGTGTCTGATTTTCTTAGGTTGGTGAAGCTAGGGGATGCATATAGTAGAGCAGAAATGAGGTGTGTTCTGGCAATTATGGTTCTGGCAATTATGGCTCTAGTATCATTAGTAAGGTGGTAATTGCTTCTGAAGGGGAAATTTTTTTGTGTACTTTTTTTTTTTTTGTTTGGCTTATGTGAATATCAAAGATCATGTTCTGATCTACAGCAACTCCAGGGAGCTTCATATTGGTAACTGAAGTTATGGTGGTAGTGTTAGTGGAGGTGATTTTGAATGCGGGGGGGGGGGGGTCTGGGGCTCTTCAGGGATGAAATGGGATGAGTTTTGTTTTCTTGTCGTTGACTATTGTGCGTTTATCCCAAGATTCTCTAGCGGTAAAAGAGTTATTTGTTCTAGTTGAAGAGTAGGAGTTGCACATATTAGGGTTGAATCATCTGCGTATTGTATTAGTGTGGCATCTTGAGTAGCTGTATGGAGGTTGTTGGTGAATAGAGTAAAGGGAAGTGGGCCGAGGATAGATCCTTGTGGAACTCCTCACTGTTGCCTGTCACTTTGGGGAGAGGTTTTGCTGCCACTTTACTGCCTGTTGATGGTCTGGCAGATAGGTGGGAAACCAGGTTAGTACTGTCTGGCTAGGTTTTAACTCTGCTAGGGCATTCTTGGCATGGGATACTGTGTGTAATGCTTTCAAGAGATCTAGGAAAACAGAGGAGACTAGATGAGCTTCGCCATCTCCGAAATGAAGGTGATCACGGCTGTAGTAGTACTGTGGTTAGGGCAGAATCCATGCTGTGAGGTAGTGTTTTAAGAGGTATTGTAGAAGTTGTGTTTTGAATGTCCTTTTCCAGAAATTTAGAAAGGGGAGATAGTATGGCTGTAGGGCGATAGATGGAAAATTCAGTTAAGTTGCCGCCTTTGTGAAAGGTTATTACATTGGCAATTTTCAATACTTTTTTTTGGTATTTTTTGTTCTGAGGTGGGGAGGTTTATTAATAAGGAGACTGGGTATGAGAGGGCTTTGGCTGCTATTTTAAGATATTCTGCTGGTAGTTTTATCTGCCGTCAGAGTAGTTGGTTTGAGGTGTGTGTGTGTGTGTGTGTGTGTGTGTGTGTGTGTGTGTGTGTGTGTGTGTGTGTGTGTGTGTGTGTGTGTGTGTGTTTTTTAGTAGCTGTAGGGACTGGTTGAAAGTTAAAGTTTGTAAGTATGTAATAGGGGGAGAGTAGAGAAGTTAGTTTTTATAAGGCCTAGAATAGATTCTGTCTTCTTTCGGCTTTTTCCCGCTTAGGGGTCGTCACAGTGGATCACCTGTCTGCTCATGATTGGCAGTAGAGTTTTACGGTGTCGAGTTGCCAGCCCTGCGCCCAACCTTCCACAGAAGGCACACACATGCACGCACTCACACCTAGGGCCAATGTGGAGTGTCCAATCCACCTCAGCATGTCTAGGATGTGGGAGGAAACCCATGCGACAGGGAGGACATGCAGACTCCGCACAGAAGGCAGCCCAGCCAAGAATCGAACCAGAGAACCTCTTGCTGTGAGGCGGCAATGCTAACTGCTGCACCACCGTGGCCGTCTCCTAGAATAGATTCTGTAAATATGTTAAATTGAGTTGGAATATTGTCGCGTGTGTGGTGCTCACTTGACCTGGATGTAGTATTTTGTCTTATAGCTGACCAAAACTTTTGGGGGTTATTTTGATGTTTTAATTGTAGGTCTCTGTACTGGTCTTTTTTATCCTATCTGATTTGTTTTTTGGCTGAGTTTCTGAGCTCTAAGTATTTCTGACTGTTTGCTACAATTTTTTCTCTGGACCCATTTTCCCAGGCATTGTCTCAAGTAGCGCTCTAGTTATTTTAGTTAATCAAGGATTTTGCATATATTGTCCTGGCAGGGGTGAGTTTATTTAGGATACTGGTGAAGGTGGTGGTAAAGTATTCTTCTGCATAACCTAATGGAATATCTGTAAGTGGGTTCCATTTGCAGTTTCTAACTATGGATATACATTCTTAGGAATTAAGTTTTTGGTACTGATGATTTGATGCTATGTTGGGGTTTTTGAAGGGTGTAGTTCTTGCCTGAGAAGGAAGGTGGGGAGGTGGTCACTAAGACCGTATGGAAGACTGACAGTGATTAGTGCTAGACTGGGGTGGTTTAAGATCCACTCAAGGACTGACTGGCTTTTTTTTTAATAAAGTATGGTAGGATTATTGATTAGTTGTGAGAAGCCATGGAGGTTAATATGAGTAGTCAGGTTAGAGTTACAGGAATTCTAGTATGTTGGTCACCTGCTATGATTTTTTCCTGAGGGGGTGAAGTGGATGACCAGTGTAGGATATGTTCCAGTGCAGGGGTATTATAGCCTAGTGGAATAAAAATACCTACAATTTTTTTTTTTTTTTTAAGTTAAGTTGAAGTTTTGTTAAGTGTTAGTTCCGTATTTTGGAAGTCTGGGCTGTCTATGTCTAGGGAAAGGTTGTTTTTAAATTAGTATGGCTACGTCACCACCTCTTTTGGTCTTTCTATCTACTCTGTGTATGTTCTAACCAGAGGGTATTATTTCATTACTGCTGATTTTCTGGTTTAAGCCAGGTTTCAGTTAACAAGACAATGTCGGGAGATTAGTTGCTTAGGATGGCATGAAGTTCTTTCATCTTAATTGAGGATACTTCTAAGGTTGATTTAGAATTAGGAGATCTGTGCATTTTTTGCTAAAGTTTAGTTTGAGTTGTTGGTTATTTGTGTGGGTCCTGATTAGTTTTGTATGGATTGGGGGGCCAGGACTGTGATGTATGTTACCACCTAGAACTAATTTTTAGAAGTTTGTGTATGGGCTTGTCATACCTTAATGTGAGATGTGAGGAAGTGAGTGGTGGGGGGCCAGGACTGGGATGTATGTTACCACCTAGAACTAATTTTTAGAAGTTTGTGTATGGGCTTCTCATACCTTAATGAGATGTGAGGAAGTGAGTGGTGGGGAAGGAGAATATATTTTGTCAGAGTAATATAGCCAGTGTTCTAAATAGTTGGGGCTATTAGGATAGAAAAGTTATACTCCTGTGTTGAGTGAATTAGTGTGGAGGTGTGAGGTTGCTGAGAGATGTGAATGTTGTGGAGAGGAGATGTGGAATGAGTTAAGAATAAGAGAGATGCAAAGTATATAAGTAGCATATTTGTTTAGTGTGAGATGTGGGGCATTGAGGTGTATGTGAAGGTATAGTAGATGTGCAGTGGGGGTATAACATGTGAGGTTGAATGGCTGAGGTAGTAGTAGTAAATGTAGTTTGGAATATAGTCAGTGCTGTAATTGTGTATGTAAGGATATTGTTTGCAATGAGTGTTGGGTAAACAGAGTGGTTTATGTTTTTTTAGTTTTTATTGATTAAGTAATTAGGAGGTTGTGTAAGGATCTGAATTGTTGGGATTGGCTGTAGGAGAGGAGGGGAGTTGTTTGCTAAAAAAAATAAATGTAGGAGTAGTGGGGTCTGGTAGGAATTTGGGGCAGGGTAGGGGAGTGGAGTGACCCTGAGCAGAGTGGGCAGACCCAGATCAAACTGTGTAGCTGCAAAAGAACAGTCAACGAGCCAGCCCAGAGAGCCTTAGGTGAGTAATAAAAGTGGTGGGAAAACCGTATAATAATGCTTAAGTTTCTCTAGTTATTGCCACTCAGTAGTTGTTAAACTCAACCGATTAGCAACCAGGGAGCCTGTAGAAACAAGTAGATAGACATGTTTTGTGAGCTATTCCTGCTGAAGAGGAATAACTGTGTCGGTAGAACCTAAAGGTTATAGAGGAGAACTAGCCACTCTGTGAGCAGTGGAGAAGCCTAGAGTGAAGCGACCCAGTTGGTGTGCATGCCAATATCTCTAGTAGCAAGTAAACTCTACAAACGGGTCCCTAGTAACAAAATTAAACACTACAGACAGGAACGGGCATGTAAATACACTGCAGGCAGGAGTTTAGCAACTCTGGTAATTACTGGTGGAAGATTTATTCAGCAGAGTGAGATCTGAGGTTTGGATCCAAACCCAGTAGTTGAAGGAAAATGGACAACACAGATGGAACATTTTGGTGAGTACATAACTTTCTTTTTTTTTTTTTCTAACAAAATTGTTACCCTTTGTGTCCGAAAACTAGTAGTAGTGATGCATGTTTTGTAAATGAAGTTTGTACCAGAGCTACCAAAAATGATAGACACGTACATAAATGTTAGGTTTATTAAAACAGAGAAACACTTTTTCTGATTTAATTTTATCATGGTGTTTTATCAAGTTTGTAAGTAAGACTGGCTTTTGCACCACCATATATAATAGTGCCAGCAAATTTTCACCTATTGGTGAATGTTTTCAGGCTTTTTGTGTTGTGTTGAATAAAGCGAAGATTTTATCCAGTTCGTGCCTGCAGTCTCCGTAATCACAGCATTTCTCTTGTGGTTTTTTTCAAAAAGAAATACTTTTCATGAAATTAATTTTCCCCACACCGATGCCATTTAAGATTAAAGGTGATCTTTAACCTACCTCGTTGACACCAACTGAGAGAAAACATGGGATATTGCCATAAACTTTAATGGCTGCATGCTGTGCATGTGCAGAAATGCATCCATCAAACTGTAGGGACCTATTGCCAAACATAACTTCATTAAGGAAAATGTTAAACTAATTTCAGCTGTGGCTTCAATAAAAACATTTACAATGCTTTTTATTTTGGGGGGGGGGCATTTAAATAAAGTTAGACAATGGCAAAATTCATTGTGATGCGTAACTCTTCAGATGCTGCGATGCAGTATTAAAGAATGATACACTTTTAAGTTGGAGAAAATACTGCTTTTAAGTAATTTTGCAGGTGAAGATGTTGACTGCCAATAGCAATGCATTTAAAGACCATGTTACATTAAGAGGTAACTTACTGTTTCTGGCAGCTGTATTATTCTTGCTTTCTAATGACAGATATATCTCCAAGATGGTAAAGTCCCTTGCAGTAGCTAATGGTCCTCTCTGACTCACTAGCACCTTGATGTAACTTGGCAGCAGATTGCATTGCCACAGGTCCCAACACCATTTCACTTCTGCAGTTAAAAACTGTTGCATTTGTTGTATGTTCTTTAGTACTACATCATGTTAGAAATCTCTTGCATGCCCAGTCTGTTTTTGTTATACAGTCAGTCAATTATGCCATCAGACTGCATTTTCTTCCCTTATTTTTTCTTGCCAGTAACACTGTGTGAGCCTAACATGCATTTGACAATAGGAGGTATTGCCAGCCAGGGAGAAGTAGGGCAGTAGATGTATAACTTGTGCCAGCTCAGCTAGCTGGAATTCTGTAAACAATTATGTCATTTGTCTGTCAAACTGATCTGTACAGATGTTTGTGCTGAAAATGTGTCAACAGTACACCCTGCCGGAATGAAAACGGTATTATTGTAACGGAATTAAATGTATATGTTTAAGTAGAGGACATTGGGACAGCAAAGGTTAACCAGCTAGCTTACTTTAAAGAAAAATAAGGGAAATGTAAATGAGCTGTTAAACAATTGAAGTGGCACCCAGCAGTGCTGAATTGGACCCAAGATGGTGGGTCTGGAGAAAGCCTTTGTTAATTAGCTTATTAAAAGAGAGGAAGCCCCATGCACTGCCATAAACATTTAAGACATGTATTGTAACTATCTATGCTAAATTCCTGTCTCTGCTTTAAATGGGGATTGCTGTGAGAACAGAGTCAGGTGTCCAGATTAGGTCATTCTGCAAGCCATCTTGGATGTTCTATTTTACAGTGAGTAATCTCAGAGGAGGGAGTAGTCTGTTTTGGGGAAACCTGACTAGAAAGACTGCTTGCATATTTCATTGTGTCTTGCTCCATCAAGTAAGTTATTAGGGAATAGTAATTCTCCTTGATTCAGTCAGGAATATAGTGAAGCTTGGTTTAGCTTGGTTTAGATACTTTTCTGTTCTTTTCAGTATTTCCTGTGATTTGAAGTCTGATGTAGTGTGCATATATATTCAATATGTGCATGCTCTTTTTTTATTATTAAATGCATTTAAAACTATTATTGTGGCTGGACCTTGTAGAAGGTATTTAACCTTTTGAGAGTGCTTATATTTATTTGGTGATGCTGTGTGGGCCACTCCAGAAGGCCTAGCTGTCTTGGTCAGATATTACCATTTGTATTAATATTACACAATATAATTGGACACCTCTTGTTAAGGGCCTTGGAGTAGCTGATCATGGACTGTCTGTTGGCAATAATAACTACCTTATCCTCTGGTCGGAAGGGGGCACAGCAGATAAATCTGTGCCAGACTTTCCGGTGTGTGTATGTGGGGAAAAAAATCAAATCTGTGTGTGTTAGCTACTTGGAGCAGGGACACGGAGCACTGGTTTCACAGAGAGGGTGCTGGAGGATTTGGCTTCAACACTCAGCTGAGGGCCTAACCCTACAGCTGTACCAGTGGGGAGTCTTATTGAGGACCTGGAGGGAGACAGATGTAAAGAAACCCAGACCCCATGCTAAGTGCGTTCCGTGTGTGCTCTTAAGGGAAATTGTACATGGTGTAGGGAGCTGCTTCTGAAATACTGACTCCATTTGTATTCCAAGTGCACAACACCTCTCCAGTGTTAGTTGTGAGGATTCAGGCTCCTTAATTACTGGCCCAGTATGGGGACATCACAATGCACATGACTTTGAGCAGCACAGGCCTAATGGTTTAAGTTTGCCTTTTTCAAAAATTATTAAAGACCCTGCAGTCTAGAAACTATGTATTTCACTTGGAAAAGATGGGGTGGTAGTTTGTGCAGTATAACTGTTCTTTAAGTAACATATGTTGCTGTAGATCTGGGTGTGAGGTAGAGAGGTGGGTGCCAGCCTTTGTTTCCAGGGTGAATGATCCTAGAAGTAGGGTGGCTGTACTAATTGAGTGTGAACATTTCACTTTGTAGTATTTATACTAGAGTAATTTGGAGTCCTTTAACACTTTTTAGATGACAGTCTGTCCAGAAACCCAGATGAACTTTTAGACAGCTGTAATTCATTGACCTGTTGATGCAATAAACTGTCATGTAGTTAAGTTTTAAATCAAATATTTGAATAAATATGTTCAATATAATACAAAAGAATGCTGAAACCTAACTAGCTGCTACTGTTTGCATTTGGTTGTGCTCCTTTCCAAATAGAACCTCAGAAGCAGAACATGTTTACCTTTTGTGCATTACTGTCATCGGTGCATTGCTCATCTTCCCCTTGACCCTGTAAGTAAATTGGAAACTACAGGTTAAAGATGAAATGTCAGTATTGTTGCTAGTATCTCTCTCATCTCTCTTTGCTACATCGTATCGACTGACGTCTCATTTCAGTCTACCTTCTCAATCTGCTTTTTATTTAGCACTTCAATGCATCCCCATTTTCCTATCACTTAACATCCATCCCGTCGTGACCTCTACATCTTATTTATTACATACTTGTATGCTTAAATATATATGAAATAAATATAATTTTCATGTTGCACATCTATGCCTGCTCCCCATACAAAATGACTGGCGGTCATAGAATTTCCATTGAAATTTGACCACCGTGCATTCCATATGGCTAAACAAAACTTGTCCAAAGCTAGGTACTTTATACAGAGTAAAAAAAAAATGCCTCTCTTACATAGCTATAGGACATGTAGCTTCTACTTTCTAACCGCCAACTTTCTTTTGTGCTTACCCAGTCTTCATCACTGTATTTAGGTCTCGCAACTGTCCAAACTTGAGTAATTTTATAATGTCCTAATTTGCAATAAACTATAACAATAAAACACACCACTGCTTAGCACAAAATTAAACTGGTTAGAATCATCGCATCACCTAGCTCTTTCTCAGCTTACTACAATACACGGATATTTCTATAAGCCAAAAAACTGCCCAGTTCTTAGCATGTTAACACTACTCCAATAGAACTTACACTCTAGAGAAAAGTCATGATAACCAAATCATATAATACCCCAGGTGACTCTATTTAAATAGTGTAGTTAAACTGTTGTACCACATCCCACTACCACTAAAAATCCATTCAGAATGTAAACTCATTAAAAATGCAACTAAAACTTCACTTGTCTTATCAGTGGATCTACTTCTGTATATCTTATCTTAGATAATTCAGTGTAATCTTCAGTTTGCCATATTGCCAAACCATTTCACTCAGAATCCCATGTCCCACAACCAATCTTCACCAATACCTGAATGGTTTTACTGTGTATCTCAGTCATATACATTGTTTTGTGACACTGCTCACCACCTTATGACAGCCATATACAATTGCCTCCAAACCTGCTTAAGACCTTGCCCCTTAACTGCAATATTAACATTTTCTGCAGGAGTTCCTTCCCTCACTTCTATTTCTTATGATAACAGACAAGAAATTCAAAGGTCAGTTAATAGATAACACCTGTTAATGCTCCGTGCTCGACATGTACTAAATGCATAAATATTTTGTACCGTACTCATTTTGTTTATTTCATGTGAATGTAATCTAATAGGTTCATCGGTTGGTACTAGGCTATCAGTATAATTGTCAAATATGTGTATCTGTTTAAAATTGTAATATGTTTGTGATTTGCTCGGAGCCTCCACTGAAAACGGATTTTTGACTAAACTAAGTCAGACAAACCTGGTAAATAAAAGCAAAATAAACCATGCCTTAATCAGTGTTGTGCATTGGCTAATAGGCCATGTTGATTAATGCATGGTGATTTACTTTCAAACCAAACCTTGATGAGGGAGTGGTTTGCAGTGGGGGGGAATTCCTTGAAGCTTTGTTTGGCCATGCTTGAATTGAGTTGAAAAGATGCTTGTTTGAGGGGAAACTTAGAAAACATTTTAATTGTATAATTATGCTTGGAGCTGCCATCTTGAGAAGTGGTTGACTTGAGCAAACGATTTTTGGATCCTAATCTTTTATCTGTTATTGACAAAGTTTGTTATAGATTTTCCTAATGTGGATGATGGAGGTTAAATCATTTGAGATGAGGAATGGATATTTAAATTTGGTGAGGGAAGATTTTGTTCGCTTTCATAGGTAAATATTAAGCTAACTGCTTTTGCAGGCCATTTAAAGCCAATCCAATTTCCCTTTTTGTGCTCGGAATAACCTGTCACATTTGGTTATAGATTGGCCTTACCCCATCCCATGGTCAGTAATTGTATATTACCTGTAATAAGAATAACTGGGATCATACAGTAGATTGAGTAGACCCATGCATGGGATAAAGCATTTAAGAGCTGCCTCTGCCATTTAGTAGTACAGGGAGTAGCCCTGGCATAAATTTTCTGTTTCCCAGCCATAGATCTAAATTGCACTTAAATTTTTTTTTTTTAATCCCTGTTCATTTTCATGTGGATTGGGAGTCTTTTCAACAGCAGATGTATCCACTGTGAAATATACCTGTCCCTCCAGATTTGTTTGTTTGATGTTGCAGAAGAGGTTTAGACTTTTAGACATTAGTATTTCTGATGCCATTTGACTTGCTGATGTGCAGTAGATAATCAGTAATGAGTCTGAGGATGCCTTCTATCTTAAACATGGGTCACGTTTTAGCAGTTTGTAGGATACAAAATAGTGTCAGGGCTTTGAGTTGGCCCATGTAGGGCATGTTTAGGTCTTTTATGCTTTTAGTAAGAAATTTTGTGGGCGTTCCAGTTGTTGCATGTGTCTGGACAGATACATGCCAAAGGGGGCGTTATATTCAATGATGGGCAAAATCTGAATAAAGTGGGACAGTGATATCCCTAGATCTAGAGACAATCCATTTGTTTGTAAGCTGTGCAGTGTAGAAGAACTTTTATTATATCAATAGACAAATGTTGCTTTTATTTTTTAAACACCTTTATTGAATTGTCACTTGACACAGGCAAATTTACCTTTAATGCAGTTTAATTACTTTTGAATAAACTAAACAATGTAACATTAACAAACGTACTTCACATATATTGCTATATATTACATAACCTAAGCAACATTACATAAATTATTCAATTCCTGCCCCTTTTGTTAAACAGAAATCATCTGTATGTATGTTGCAAGTGATTTAATAATTGTACATTTTATATAAATGAAAACGGACCACACCTATGCAATTCTAGTTGCAAGCATTTTATATCACAAACTGTACTAACACACACCCAGTTGCAAACTTTATAATCTACCCAGTCATTTTCAGTTAAATATTACATAGCTCCAAGTCCTGCCTTCTTTTAAACCTCATTCCTCCCCGTATGTATTGTTCTCAAAATTCCCATTTTTTTCCTATGTAGTTTGCTCCAAGCCTTTTCTAAAGGTTTTAATTCCAGTTGTTTTATTTCTGTTACTATATTCACTACTTCTAATATACTTTTAGATTTTGATTTCCACTTTCTAGTAATTGCTTTTTTGGCAGCCACTGTAATTAGACACATCAAGGTCTAGGCAATTCTGATTCTGTATTATAGCTCAGAAAAATCATCTCCCTCATCACAGAATTAGGTCACTGTCCACGCAAGTTAAATTCTGTACCACTGTCGTCTCTTGGGGAAGTGTTGTCAATCTGGTAGTTCTAAAGGATGCAGTTATTTTTTTGGACTTAGTTTGAGGCCATGATTTTGACACCAGTTATTTGTGACAAACCTTCCTGCAGAATGGCCAAGTCATTTGGGGATTCGGTGACTGCTCCTAGCTTACAGTCATCTGCAAACTTAGTTAACTAGATCCTTTTGGTATTTGCTTTTACTTTGGAAAAGGAGATGCCAAACAGGAGATCTTTCTTACAGGATCTCGACAAATGGGTCCTCATTTGTTCCAAAGGGCAGCAAGTCGGCATTCCTCTACTAGGCAATAGACATAGTCAATTTGTTCTGTGGGGACAGGGAGTCCAGGCTTTCCCAGGCTGTGAAGGCCTTATGGCCCATTTTGTTTCTTCTCGTGAAGTATATTTTTCCAACCATTCCCCATTCGTGAAAGTCTGGTGGTAGGGAATAGTCTAGCTTGCTCTTATGCAGTGGCCTACCTTTTTCCAAAGCAGAACAAAGCTTCAGTGTGTTGCTTCTGATAGCAGGATGTATTCCAACATCCAACACACTTATCTTGGCTTGTGCATAATGTTGCCTAGGCTCACACTCCATGAGTATAACCTTTGCTGCCCTTGTCAGGTGACACTTGAGGTGAGCCAGGACTGCTTCCCTCTGACTATGGATGAGCTGGCAACAGCTGCTTAATCCCATTGTCTTCTCTTCTCTCCATCTGAGCTACTATTTGAATTTTGGCCATCTTGACTTTGCCAACTCCATGGTGCACAGGGATAAATCCCTGACTGTGGTGTGGGTGACCAGAGTCTGAATAGCAGCTGGAGCACACAATACAGGCAGAGGATATATGGTCATGCCCAACTTTAGGGCGGGTGCACCCTTGGATGCCCCTTTGGATCCACCTTTCATGGTTGATCCTCATTGGATGTCTGGGATATGTGGAGAGATTGTCATGTGGATGAGTCGTATGTAGATGTGCCAGTGTAGCCCACTGCACTTTCTCTTTTTTATAGGTTCATAGGTGTGTACTAGGCTAAAGCCCCTGGAGCCTTCCCAAGCCTAGCCCATAAAAGTGCCCTTTCATCGTGCTGTCCGACATTAATGCCCAGTTGCTCTATTAAGTAGAGCCACTGGAATGATCCCTGGGGTGAACTTTGTTACCCATCCATTCATCAAAGTTTCTCTTGAAGAGGGCCAACAAGGGTCTCTGCTTGACATGGATAGAAAGCTTGTTCCAGAGTATGTGCAGTCTCTGGGTGATGAGCCTGTCCCTCCAGCATGTTCTGTTGATTGCAGTAATGAGGTTGAGATCTTTGGAGCATGCAGTGCGGAGGGATTGGGATTTCTTTAGGTGTAGCATTTCTAGCAGGGCTGGGTCAGACCTGGCTTTGTATGTCAAGCAGATATCACCTCTAAGAAGACGATAAGAGACTGAGAATAGCTGGAGTTTCTTGAGTCTGTCCATGTAGGACATGTGTTTAAGGCCTACGATCCTCTTTGTCAGGTACTTCTGTGGCCTTTCCAGCTGTTGCAGGTGTCTGAGGTACATGCTAAATGGGGTATTATATTCAATGATTGATTTAATAAGGGATGAGTAGAGAGAGAGTTGATGACCTCTTTCTTCCTGGATGCAAAACCTTTTGTTATGAGATGTGCCACATAGGCCTTTCTGACGACAGTGGCAATGTGGTGGTCAGAGAGTTTGCAGTCATCCTGGGTGCCCAGATCTCTTATCACTCCTTCAGTGTTCAGTGGGCTCCCATCGATGTGGTAAGTAGTGGGAACTGAGTTTTTACCAAAAGGAATGATGCATTTTTTGGCGTTAAGCTTAAGGCCATGGCTCCGACACCAATCATTGGTGTCAGTGAGGCCTTTTTGTAAGATGTCTGCATAACTTGGGGAGTTGACAATGGCTCCCAGAGTCCTTCTGTTGGTCTGGACCTGTGAGAACTAGATGTCAAACAGGAGAGGACCTAGGACCGATCCCTGTGGGAGACTACTCGTAACTGATCAGCAGTCATATTTGGAATCTGCTACTTTCACTCTGGGCTCTGTATGTGAGCCAGCTTTCAATCCACTTGGTGATATAGGAGTGATGCCCAGTTTGGTGAGTTTATCTATAATTCCTGAATGAGGAATGGTATCAAAGGCTTTGGCCAGTGCATCTCTCAAGTCTGAGTGTTGGGAGTAAGAGGAGGGGGTTGTCTAATGCCCAAGTGTACCAGGTTAGCAGGAGAAAGCACAGGAAACTGCCCTTTAATCATTCCAGGAAGGGTGGTCATAACTAAGAAGTACTGGTGCTGCTTGCTGTGTAAAAAAAATTAGTGCTGATAGTACCTAGGTGTGCCACAGTAATTGCTACAAAAGCCTGTTAAAGTGCAGAGCAATTACGCTATTAGAAGAGCAAGAGGGAAAAGAACTAGCAAGATCTAGGGGAAAATTTTGAAGAGCAGACTTTCTGGCACCTGTAATAGTTTTCCTCAGTGGTGCTGCACGGAGCGTAAAGAAGCACAGACCTGTGGAAACGCTGGCTTTTAAACCAGAAAATTGAAAGGGATGGATAAACTGCCCAAACGGCCAATAACTACAATATCTGGACCAGAAACCACTCGTTGTGGTTGGTAGGCTACCTAGATCTTACCACTCCCATTGATGAGCTAGAAGGCTTCCCCTCCAACACAGAAAGGCCTGGGGGGAACTCAGAAACTTCCAAACAGTCTAGGGTACAGCAACCCTGTATCTGGACTACACTAGTCACAGGAAAGGCAGGAAACAAGGTAGAAAGCACAAAAAGTACTTAATACAGGAAAAATAAGCTAAAAATGCAGTAAAGGCTAGCACACTTGAGTGTGTAGCAATATTAAAACAAATGCATTTTTAAGTAAATGCAGTTTAGTTAAAAACTACTAAAAAGAAGTGCAGAATGCATTAAATAAGCAAAAATCAGAATAGAGGCACTAGTATTTCTTTCTCCTTCTAGTTGCTCTTGCAGTCAACAGGATGCCAGTTCTGGATTCGTGGAGTTTAAACAAGCTCAAACCCTTGGAAGGTATGGATATGTTAACTAGGAGAAAAAAAGCGCTCCTTGGTGTGAGTATGACATGTCCTTGTTAAGACCGGTCTGTAATGCAGGCTTGCACTGTAATAAGTCACTTACACTGAGGGCAAGTCTTTTGGAATCGGGCTCCTGGTGGATGACTAAACTCGGCAAGGCAGCTGATGGTCAATGGAGGGGACTCGAGGCAAAACAAAACTGTCACACACTACAGTATTACAGTTATTGCATTTTGTAGCATGTGAAGTTATTTTCTGATACGGTCAGATTTGCTCATGAGTTCAGTTGTAGGAAATATGCAAGGAGGTTTTGGGGGTTTTGAAAGCCCCGGATACCCCATTGGGTTTGCTACTGTTATACTTCAACAACAAAAAAAATCTACATGATGCAGTTAAAATAATTGGTAGACTACAGAAGTATGTTCTCTTTGTTTTACTCTTCAGTGTCTTACTACAACTTGCTGTGGTGGCACCTTGTGTTGCTAGACTGCATATAAGTAATAGGGCTTATACTGGAGTTTGTAGCAAAGTTTAACCACTGATTGACGTTAACACTTCTGGGTACCTCTTATCTCCACTTAAGTCTGCTTCCTCTTTGTGTGTACACTTTTTTTTGTCTGATGTGTATTCCACAGCAAGTCCTGCTTCCAGCATATTCAGTGGTTCCTTGCCTCTCATTTCTCTGTTCTATTTGTACTATTTTAAGTATGTTTTAATTCAGCGTGAGATTTCTCCTGCTGCAGCTGTAGTCCACATACAAAAGTTGGAGTGATGGCATTGTGGCTTTAACTGCTCAAAATTAAAAGTACTGCACCATGTTTTTCTGGTCATCTTGTGCTTTACATCACTTTGAAAACCAATATTTGTCCTTCACTACGGCTATAAAGACACTGGGCTACCTCATAGACTTATACTATTTGATTTATTTTGGATAAAATATTTGATAGTGAGTAGCACTTGCCATCTCTAAAGAAAAGTTCCATTGTTTGAAGTTACCATGGTATCCCAGGTGTATGTTCTTATGTCATGGATGTATGATTCAGTAGACTAGTTAAGGAAAGTTCTTGTCTTAAGATAAGGTAATTTACTAGAAACCATTCCACCAGGATCTGGTGCTTTGGTTATTGGACACTCCTAAACAGATGGCCATTGTCTTGTTTTCATCTGATTCAACAAATGGGTTGTTAGATCTGACCTTGGCACCATCTCTGAAGCTTTATGGATCCAGGACTGTGACTCTTCCTCTACCCGGAATTCCTTCTGCTCCACCTTAGTACCTCTGATCTTGTTTGCTGCCTGAAGCAATTGGACGTGTTTTGCGAGGGCTGTTTGTTAAAAGTGCATCCTTAATTGCGATACCCTTAATTCTTCTGCATCGCCTCTCTACTTTACCTGTTCTTCTTCTATAGTCATTTAAAAAAAATCTCTCTCTAGCTCTATCTGTAGAGATATGTGTGTGTTATATATTGTATATATAATATCTATAAACACACACATGGTTCTACTTCAAAATGTTAAATTCATAACATCTTATTTCAAAACAGCGAGACCATAAGATCGAAAATTCAACACCTCTAAAACTCATAACATGGAATCTCACAACATCGAAAACTACAAAGCAAATATAAACATCACCTCCACCTAGAACACCGAATGAAAAAAATACTTTTTACTACGTTTCTGCAGAGGGGCAAGCCCCCTGCACCCCCCCCCCACATTCCCGTAAATTAAATATACCAATTCCGAGATTGCACTCCATTGTCTTTTGGCTTTTCCCAGTTAGGGGTCACCACAGCAGAACTTCGGTCCCGCTAACGATTGGCAGTAGATTTTTACGTGCCGAGTTACCAGCCCTGTACGCCCATTCACGCATGTCTCCAGACAGAAGACGCTTTAGCTGAGAATTGAACGGGACAACGTCTTACTCTCAGGTGACAGCGCTACTGCAGCACCACCACCACCGAAGTAACTCCAAGATTGCACTACAGTAGGAAAATGCTAATTTCCTACATCACTTATAATGACCATTGTAAAGAATGCGCACAATGTCTAAATTACTTACCTGTGTGGCCTAAAAGCATGTACAGAGTGGCATAATAAACACTATATACAGATGAACAGAATAAACTCAAACGTTTACATGTCTGATGCACTATTCAATTTTATACATTTTCGATGTTGTGAAATTCAATGTTACGAGTTATAGATGTTTTGAATTTTCGATCTTATGGTCTCGCTATTTTGAAATTAGATGTTAATGAGTTTTCGACATTTTGAAGTGAAACAAACATCGAATTTCACAACTAGAAAAATTCATATGGTTGAGACCATATGATAGTCTTTCTTTGAAAACGCTAAGCTTTTGAAAGGAGATTGCGGTACAGTACAGATTGGGAAATTTACCCTTTTCCTCACAGTAGTGCAATCTCTGAGTTGGTATATATAATTTTGAATGGGGTGTGGAGTGTGCAGGGGAGCTTGTCCCCCACAAAAATGTGTGTAATATATATATAAATCTATATCTGTATGTATATATCTATATGTGTGTGTGTGTGTGTGTGTGTGTGTGTGTGTGTGTGTGTGTGTGTGTGTATATGTATATATGTATATATATATATATATATATATATATATATATATATATATATATATATATATATATATATACATATATATACACACACACACGTGTGTATGTGTGTGTGTGTGTGTGTGTGTGTGTGTGTGTGTGTGTGTGTGTGTGTATATATGTATATATATATATATATATATATATATATGTGAATATATATATATATATATATATGTATGTGTATATGTATGTGTGTGCATCTTATAATATGGGTCTGCTTCATATATGGCCGAGATCATATGATCGAACATTTGAATCTTCTAAAATGTGACAAAAACTAAACCGTGCAAGCCCCACTGCACCCCCCCACGTAGGGGGCTGCGTCTCCACATACCCTGATATTTAAATATACCAACTCTGAGATTTCACTACATTGCGGTAAAGGGAAATCTTCCCATTCTGCACTCTATGAAGATCCCCATTCAGACTGAACTTTTAAAAGTTAGATCATATGGTCTCGGCCATATGAAAGTAGAGCTTTTAAAAGTTTGACCTTTTGAAGGGGACCTTTGTGTCTGTATAAGAAATGTATGGGTCCCCTACGAAATCCCGAAAGCACAGAAACCCGACGCCCAAAATACCGTGACGAAAAACCTAAAACTGCACATTACCGAAAGATTAGAAGCGCGAAATTCAAAATCCCAATGTTAAGGGATTTTGAGTTAGCACTTCTGGTGTTGCGGTTCAGGTAAGTATGTGTGGGTGTGGGTGTGGGTGGGTGTGAGTTTGCTTGTGTATATGTTTGTGCGATCTCAGAGTTAGAATAATAAAGTAGGGGAGGTGTGTGGGGGACAGCCCCCCACATGGGGGAGTGCGGGGGGGGGCAAAGCCCCCCTGCTTATCTTTAGTGTAGGGTGGTTTGCTTATGGGGGAGGGTGTGTGTGTATGTTTGTGTGTTTGCTGTATGCATTAGTTTTGCGATTTTTTTTTATTTCGTGCTTTCAACGTTTCGGTAATGTGGGGTTTCAAGCTTTTCATCTGTATTTTGGGCGTCGGGATTCCGTGTGTTCTGGATTTCGTAGGGGACCCATATAATATATATGTGTGTGTATGTATATCGACCCTATTAGCCTGATGACCCTGGTCAGCAAGGCCATGGAACCGTATCATCATGGAACTCCTAAACAAAGACATTGGTACCTCCAAACTCTGGATCCCACACAGTTTGAGTTTGTGAAAGGCAGATCATGCCTCCTGAACCTGATCGACTACTTTGAGACCGTCACCAATGCTGTGGATGAGGGTAAGATGGTTCACACAGCCTATCTTGATCTCGCCAAGGCTTTAGACATCATCCCCCATTCTGGAATTATAGCTAAACTCCCTAAACTAGGTATAAATCCCTACATCACAAGATGGGTTGCCAACTAGCTCACTGACAGAACCCACGCTGTAAAAGTTGCAGACTCCAAATCTGACCTCAAGGCAGTGACAAGTGGAGTGCCACAGGGTGCCGTCCTGGGACCTCTCCATTCTACTTCTCTGAAGTGCAGGCTAACACAGAAGGCCTCTGGCTGATGAAGTTTGCAGATGACTGCACACTAGGAGCCATAGAAAAATCCCCAAATGATGTGGACATCTTACAGAAGGGCCTGACTGTGAGACATGCCTGGTGTCAGAGCCATGGCCTCAAGCTGCATCATCCCCTTTGGTAAAAACTCTGTACCCATGAACTACCACATAGGCAGCAATCTACTAAACACCGAATGCGTGATAAGAGACCTTGGGACCCAGGTGGACAGTAGTCTCTCCCCTTTGATAGTCACATTGCCAAAGTAGTCAGGAGGTCCTACGTGGCCACCATCATAAAAGGGTTGTCCTCCAGGAAAAAGAGGTCATTGTTCCCCTCTACTAGTCACTCATTAGACCCATTGTAGCGTACAATGCCCCTTTTGCAATGTACCTCACAAGACATCTGCAGCAGCTGGAAAGGCCACAGAAGTTTCTCACAAAGAGGATTACTGGTCTCAAACAAATGCCCTATACTGACCACCTCAAACTCCAGCTTTACTCCGTAGCATATCGCCTACTCTGAGGTTATCTTTGCCTAACATATAAAGCTATGTCAAAGCCAGAGCTGTTGGACATGCTACACGTAAAGAAATCCCAATCCCTCCAAGCTACACGCTCTAGGGACCTAAACCTTGTCACCACAATAAACAGGACACACTGGAGTGATAGATTCCTGTCCCAGAGGTTTCCTATACTTTGGAACAAGCTACCAATCTATGTCAAGCAAAGTTCTTCATTAGCACTCTTAAAGAAAAATCTTGAGTGGATGGGAGGTAGGAAATGCACCCCGGGGATCACTTCTCTGTCTCTGCTGGACAGTGGCACAGGAAAATAACTTTCTTGGGTGGCGTAAGCTATGGTACCTTGCTGGCTAGGCTTACGTAGGCCCTTGGGCAGATGGCCTATGTGTGTGTGTGTATATATGTATGTATTTGTGTGTGTGTATATGTATATGTATATATATATATATATATATATAAATATATATATATATATATATATATATATACGTGTGTGTAGATTATATATATATAGATATATATATGTGTGTGTGTGTGTGTGTGTGTATATATATATATATATATATATATATATATATATGTATATATATATATAAAATGTGTCTGTATACGCAAGTATGCGTGTATGTGTGTGTGTGTGTGTGTGTGTGTGTATATATATATATATATATATCTATATGTGTGTGTATAATATATAGATATAGATATGTATGTGTGTATGTATGTGTATATATATATATATATATATATATATATATATATATATATATATATAGATATATATATATATATATATATATATATATATATATATATATGTATATATATATAGATATATATATATATATATATGTGTATGTATGAGATGCCTCTAAGTGGAGTGTGTGCTTGTTTGTTTATTTCTGGTTTAGAAATGTCTAGTTGGGTACTTCATTACAAAATTCTGTAGTGTACCTTTCCTATGTAGTCGTAATTCTGTAGCGTTGATTGTTGAAGCTGGTTGTGTTTTTTTCTTTGTGTGTTAGTTAATAATTTTATAATGTGTGGTTAATGTGGGCCCGAAATCCCCCCCCCCCCCCCAAGACCTGCCCTCACTGTGTATACTGTTTGGACACTGCCCATCTCAAGACTGATTTGTGAGGTCCGCTCCTCTATTGGGTGCTGGGGCACTCAAGCCACTGAGGAAAAGCTTATAGTAAAGGACGCTCTCCTTCCACAGACAGGGTTATGCTTTCTAGCTTGTGGTTCTTTGCCCACTGCTGCCTCTCAAACCAAAAGCAGGACAAATCTAAAATTAAGGATAAAAACATACATACTAGAAAAAATGAAAGAAGACCAGGAAAAGTCACAAAAGATTAGGAAATGGTATCTGGACCCTGTGTTTTTGGTCATTCTGGATACAGAGACACTTAGAAAATCACATCTGTCACTTTTTTGGATGCAGCCTTCTTCTCTGCCTCTTGACTCCCCAAAGTCAGTGAGCCTGAGGATTCCTTCGCCAGTCTTAGAAGAGACCGTACTCAAGACCACCTTTGGTGGGTTCTTTTTGGTTAACCAGGAATTTAATTGAGCAAGACATCAACAGAATGATGAAGTTAAGTCTTCTCTTTTTCTGGTCGTGGTCTGCCCTGACTGTTTTGTATTTAACCTATTCTACCGTGCTTTTTTTGGAGCAGACGGTCCAAACTGCTTGGACTGTGGCATCCCTTTCTCTTCAAACTCTGATGCATTCTGCTCAGGAAGAGACTTTGAGCCGAAGCATCAGTACTAGGGCTTGAGAGGATGGGTTGATGCAGAAATTTAGGGAGCAGTCGTTCCCTCTTGGGGCCTTTGCCAGCTCGGATCAGATATCAACTTTGGAGCCAGAGGCCCATCGGTCCTGAGAGGTCTCCATCTTCGGACAAGAGTAAATCTCCTGTGGGCTGATTTGACAATTCAGCCTTAGAGGCTTTTGAGAGATGTTTGGCTATACCAGATGAAGGGACTGCCACCCAGCTGAGACCCACCCAAACCTCAACTTGGTTATGCTTCTGCTCCCCATCATTCTGTCCTACCCGGACGTTCAGTTCAACAGTATTTCCTAGGCTGCTTACTGTGTTAACTCCCAGTCTGATTCTGAACCATCTGATCACCCGCCAGTACTGTATCACAGGAAACAGACTTGCAAATGGAAGCACATACTCCTCACCAGAGTCTTTCTTTCATGGAAGAGGGTGAAGGCTCTCCTAGATCCCCCTCTGCAGACCTCACCACCTTCTCCAAAGTCCTTAAATTGATGAAACTGTAAGGGGATGGACCGCTGAGAACCCTTGAAATGTTGTTCTTGGAAGCTTTCAGTTCTGGCTCAAGTTTATTCTGGGTAGCACCACCCACTGATCCTCTTACTGATCTCATGACTTGGTTGGCATGGAAGGATTTTGATGTGGTGAAACCAGTCTCCAAAAGAAATAAAAACAATCTTGGCAACTCAAAAAGACATGAAGGACTGGAGCAGAAGCACATCAGTAGATACAGCGGTGGTAGCAACAGCAGCCACTAG
Organism: Protopterus annectens; assembly: GCF_019279795.1. Classification (NCBI taxonomy): domain Eukaryota; kingdom Metazoa; phylum Chordata; order Ceratodontiformes; family Protopteridae; genus Protopterus; species Protopterus annectens. The sequence continues at coordinate 936,133,451 of NC_056735.1, read as the reverse complement.
GAAGGAATAGCAGCAGCAGCCACTAGGAAGGAATTATCTGAAGAAAGTTGCTCTGTTCACCCCTCTAACAGAGATTCTTTGGTTTTGGACAGATTTGGTAAACAGATGTATGCTTCAGCAACCTTTGCTCTCTTGAGTGCTAAACTGTTTCATCACACGAGTCCAAAGGGACTTGGTCAGAGATAATCAAATTCTTTCTTGGGTATTCTGCCTGCAGATGTTTAGAAGACTGTGGATTCCTGGCTCTCTACACTGAAAAGGCATGCAGTTACTATCCAGTGCAGTGGATGGCACCGCTAGAGCAGCAGGTGCTGGCATCACCATATACAGTCATGCCCAGAAATGCCTTTGTGATTTCACAGTAGCAGTCCTTCATTAATGCCCCATTTTGATGGTTCCACTTTTTTTGGACTGAAGGTAAAACACTAACCAGGAGACAACAAGATGGTAAAACTACCCCGCAAAGGCCCTTCTCTAGGAGTCTTGGGGGGTGGGGTTGGAAAGATGTGATGTTAGGTAGTCTGATCTCACCTTTATTTTTTACATATGGGTTCGGAGCTGATCCTTGGCTCCAACTCAGCCGATTTACTAGCTGGAAAATTTCTGTCTGTCTTGTGGCCAAGCAGGTATCCCATGGTGCACCAGTACAATCCCCAGATCTTGTTTGCCACGTCTACTAGCTCTGTTGTGCTTCTTTTGGCTCTGGCTAAGTTTTTTTTCAAAATTCTTTATATTCAATGCTTTATTGTATATTTAATCTTGCTAATAGATTAGGCAGATGTCCTTCAAGAATGCAACTGCAGTCATAACATGTGGGTTGTCCTGCCTCAGGCAGCCCTCGGTCGGCCGGATTCCAAAGTCGGCTGATGTCACATTTCTCTCCGACGTCAGAGCGGCTAGAGTACATAAGCATCAGCCGACGCCATTTTCTCCAGTCTTTCTTGCCGCGCGGTGCCCGAAGCAGAAGCAGTTCGCAAGTGCCGGTCGGTCAGCTCCTGTATTATACGATACCGAAGTCATCAAAAAAGCTAAGTACCCCGTTGGGGACCTTTTCTTGCCTCAGCCGATGTCAGAAATTACTGAAAAAGTTAACAATTGTCTTTTTTGTGGTAAATACCTCATAAGGATTTCCACTCTTACTGCCTCCCTTGCCTGGGCCCAGACCACGACTTCTCGGCCTGTGTAGCCTGTGCTCGCTTCAACAAGCGCACTCTCAGGCGCCGGGCGGAGTTCGCTGAAGATTTTTTCGGCGATAAATTTGCTTACACCATGCCATCGGATCTTCCGACATCGCAAACTCCCAAAAAGCGAAAAGACCGGGACTGACATCCTCTGCCCGCGTCTACCACCGACTCCACGCCAAAACCTAGTGCGAGTGCTCCGGTTCCCTCTGAGACTGTCTGTCTCTCCACCGCTCTGAACCGAAGACACCGCATTACCGACGACTCCGATTCCAGATATTACTCCGCCAGTTATAGACTTTCCTCCGGATACCGAAACCGAGGAAATGCCCGAGACCATTGCTGTAGACAAGGTCACTCCTGCACGTGGAGCTGCCAGGCCTCCTATGGCCATGTCTATTAAGGCCTACACTAGGGCTAAGGCAGCCAGCAAAACAAAGCATATTGCTTCCAAATCCTTACCTCAGCCGACTCCGGAGACACAAATTATGTCCATGGCTGCTGATTTAATTTCCATGATCAGAGGTTCACAGGCCCATCCTGAGAGAGCATCCCAGCCTCCTCCTGATAAAAGGCCCCGGGTTGAACCCTCTGACCCTTCTCCTTCAGATGAAAATTCTGAGGGCTCTGTCCACTCTGATAGCCAGGAAGAGCTCTTCCAGACCTATGAGGACTCGGATGCTGAAGATTCCATTCCTTCTGCCTCCCCTCCTGAGGATATTTTTTTGGGGGAAGTTCTGCACACCATGAGGGAACATTTCAAGTGGCAGGGTCAGGAATATTCTGATTCTAGGAAACGCCTTAGGACTTTCCTTAAGAAGCCTCAGCACAGGCCCTTAGCTATTCCTCCTGTACTTGATGTTCTGGATGATTTGTATGCTGATTCTAGTGCTACCCCTGATTCTCTTCCTCCTGCTCCAGCCAAGCCAGACTGGTATTACAGGGTCCCAGAAACTCATTCCCATTTATTCAGGGCCCATACTGCTGATTTGGAAACTATTTCACAGGGGCCTAAAGGAGTTTCAGCCTCCACCTCAAAAAATCCTTTGCCCTCCAACAGGGAAGCAAGGTCTTTAGAGAGATGGGGTAAAAAGGTTTACACATCCACTACCTTATCTATGAGAGCTTTAAATTGTCTTTTTCATATGTTCCAGTATCAGGATTATCTCTTAGAAGATTTACAAAAAACATTAGCTTCTCCTGATCCTTTAGACAGGAAGACTTTGCAGGAAGCTGTACATAACACTCAGCAAGTAAGCAATCACTTCCTGCAGTGTGGATATGATGCACTGGAAGCTTCATGTAGGGCAGCTATGACAGGGGCAGTGATGCGTAGACATGCTTGGTTAAAAGATCAACCTGTACCAGATCATGTAAAAGCAAAACTTCTGGATGCACCTTTGGAAATGAACAAGCTTTTTGGTGCAAATGCTAAGGATGTGTTGAAGACCATCGAAGAAAAAGCAAAATCAGTTCAGACTGTGAAAGATTTCCTCCAGGTTCAACCCCCCAGATTCAGTAGGAATTGGCCTTCAAAAAACTGGTCCTTTCCTAATCCAGAAAAGTTTCACAGGGGTAAGAACAGACGTGGCCGAGGAAGAGGCCAATACAGAGGCCCTTACAGGGGACGACAATGGCAGCCAGGAAACCAAAGAAGTGACGCAGGGGTTTCACCTGCCCAACAACCACAAACTCAATGACTTTCCTCTACTACCACCTACCAGGGAACAACTAGAAGCTCCCTTGGGCGGGAAATTCTCTGTTTGCAGAAAACTGGCACAGACTGACAAAGGACAAATGGATTTTAGATATTATAGACCGAGGTTACAGGTTTCATTTTCATACCTTACCAAGAAAACAAGGCATGCCAAATCTACCACAACATCAAAGGGCAGAGGCTATCAAGCAAATCACTCTGCTGACTCGAATGAAAGCAATAGAAAGAGTTCCACAACAAGAACAGGGGTTTTACTTAAGACTGTTCCTTGTTCCAAGAAAAGAATCTCAATGGAGACCAATACTGGACTTGTCCGCATTAAACACCTTTCTCATAGTACCAAAGTTCAAAATGCTGACTACAGCAACTCCTTCCCATGCTGGGCAAGGAGTCGTGGCCGATTACTCTGGACCTCAAGGAGGCATACCTGCATGTCCCTATCAGACACAGCTGCAGAAGATACCTCAGATTTCTTGCAGGGCCAGAGCATTATCAATTCTCAGCATTGCCATTTGGCTTATCTACTGCGCCCAGAGTATTTACAAAATGCCTGGCTTCAGTAATTGCTCATTGCAGGCTCCAGGGTATACAAATTTACCCGTACCTGGACGACTGCCTCATACAAGCGGACGACAAATTGATGTTGACAAAAAACCTGGATTATGTCATACGATTACTTCAAGCTCTGGGATACACAGTCAACTTCCAAAAGTCAAGACTGCAGCCATCCCAGCAAATAATCTTCTTAGGAGCCAAACTAGACACAGCCTCTCAGATGGCTTACCTGACAGAAGGCAAGCAAGAGAAGTTGCTCACCCAGATGACTGCAAGGAGATTTCTACAGGCCATGGGTTACATGGCATCCTGCATTCTACTGGTTCCATTAGCAAAACTACACATGAGAAAGCTTCAGTGGTACCTAAAAAGCATTTGGTCTCAACACAGCAACAGCTTGGAGACAATCATACCACTCATTCCATGCCTACAAAAGAAATTCCTATGGTGGGCCTCGGTGAGCCAGGAAAACACAGGTATGTCATTCAAAAAACCACAGATAACACAGACCATGACTACAGACGCCTCAGACCTTGGATGGGGGGGCGCACATGGAAGGCAGGTGTATACAAGGACAATGGTCTCCAAAGGAAGCACATCTGCATATAAACCAAAAGGAAATGCTGGCAGTAATGCATGCTATCGAGGCTTTTCAACACCAACTCCAGCAAGGCCATTTAATGATATGGACAGACAACACCACTGTGATGTGGTACATAAACAAGCAGGGGGGCACCCACTCTTACCCCCTTTGCAGACTGACAATGCAGCTTTGGGAGAAGTCACTGAGTCTAAACATCCAGTTACAATCCCAGTTTGTTCCAGGAAAAGACAATGTGTTGGCGGACAGCCTAAGCAGGAATTTCACAGATCCACACGAGTGGAGGTTACATCCGAAGGCTTTCAGACAACTCACTTCGACATGGGGCAAGCCAGAAGTGGACCTATTTGCCTCTCACCTCAATCATCTTCTACCAAAATTTTGCACAAGGACATACCATCCAAAGGCTTGGAAAATAGATGCCCTTTCATTCAACTGCAACTCCCTAGCAATCTATGCATTCCCATCTCTGCCACTGATGACCTCCGTATTACTAAAGATCAAAGCAGAGAAGCCCAAGGGAATCATAATAGCTCCGGATTGGCCAAGACAACACTGGTACCCACTACTACGGAGCATATGTCACACCAGGAGGTGGGCCCTCCCTCAGTGGCCTCAACACAATTTCGAAACACTGCATCCAAACCTTCAGACACTGCAGCTAACAGCCTGGGAGATCCCATAAATAACTTCAGCTTATCTCTCTCCGAGGAAGTTCAGCGGATACTAACAGAGGCTCGAAGACCATCCACCAGAAAGGTTTACTTAGCAAAGTGGAAAAGATTAAGCAATTGGAATACCAGCAAGGGACATGATGCATCATTACTGAACATCCCACTCATCTTGGAATATTTGGCAGATATGTTACAGAGCGGCCTCTCATATTCTTCAATAAAGATACATGCATCTGCTATTTCAGCTAGATACAACACTGATCCTCCTGTTTTCTCTCACCCCTTACTAAGACAATTCCTCAGGGGAATCGAGAACATTAAGCCACCAAGAAAGGCCCCAGTGCCAGCCTGGGACCTCAATTTTGTCTTAGAAAAACTGACTCTACCTCCTTTTGAGCCAGCAGCTTCAGTTGACTTGCAATTTCTCTCATGGAAAACAGCTTTCCTGTTGGCAATTACCTCAGCAAGAAGGGTTTCGGAGCTACAGGCCCTAATGGCAATACCACCCTTTATTATTTTCCACAGAGACAGGGTTTCATTAAGGACCAACCCTACTTTTATGCCAAAGGTGGTATCTAGGGTTTCTGTAAATAAAGCCATTCATCTACCTGCTTTCTTCCCCAATCCTGAGAATAAGGGGAAAGACTTTTGCATACCTTGGACATTCATAGACAACTTCGATACTACCTGGATAGCTTACGCCCCTGCAGTCCAAGGAAAAGCAATTTCAAAACAGACTATTTCTAAATGGATTGGACATTGCATCAGATTCTGTTATTCCTTTCATGGGAAGACTGTTCCAGCCTATGTCAGACCACATTCCACCAGAGCTACAGCCACCTCTACAGCATTTTTAAGAGGGGTGCCTACAAAGGACATTCTAGAAGCTGCTACATGGAGCTCCGTGCATACATTCTCCAAACACTACAATCTCCCTCTATATTCCAGATCCAGAGCAGGCTTTGCTTCGGCAGTCCTGCAGGGTTTGATTGCCACACCATCTCTTTCCTAGAGCATACCTCCTCCCCAGCTAAGCTATGGTATTCTACCCACATGTTATGACTGCAGTTGCATTCTTGAAGGACATAGTACAGTTTTGTACCTACCATAAATGTAGATGTCCGATAGACATGCAACTGCAGTCATTTCCCTCCCTCCATACCCCTCTATGCCTAGGGTCCACTCCTATCCCCCTTACTCTTAGCTGGGGATATCTGTTATGGTGTATTTGTTTTATTGCTCATGTATTTGTTTGGAATCCTGTTTTTGTCTTCCAATTTGATTACAGCCTTCCTTGGAGGGCACCTGGCATCTGGGGCAAGAAACACTGAAGAAAATGGCGTCGGCTGATGCTTATGTACTCCAGCCGCTCTGACGTCAGAGAGAAATGCGACATCAGCCGACGTCAGACCCAGACTTTGGAATCCGGCCGACCGAGTGCTGCCTGAGGCAGGACAACCCACATGTTATGACTGCAGTTGCATGTCTATCGGACATCTACATTTATGGTAGGTACAAAACTGTACTTTGTATTGCTTGCCCTTTGTGAATGCAACTTAGTTTACTAGTTGTTGTTTGTATCCTGTGTGCCAGTTAGTTTAGGTACCGTTGCGCATTTTTTGATATTGGGCAGAGTTTTTTGGCGGTTTTCCACTTTTAGTCAACAGGGGCTCCTGTTGTCTTGTCTGTTGTTCTAACCTTTTTTTGGTCACCTTTGGCAGTTAGTTCTGCTATTTTGACATTGTTTTGGCGGGGATCCGTTGTGAATTTAATAGGATTGCAAGTATACTACCTGTTTTTCTTTAGGAATATAGATATTTATTGTGTATTTTATGGTTTCTCTTGTGTGCATGGGTTTTCTTTTCTGGTCTGTTTAAGTTAGAAGACCTAGTTTCACTACACCGAGCTAGGCCCGTTTAAATTGGAGGACCTAGTCCTTATGTAACTCCTTAGGGCTAGGCCCGTTTTAGTTGGAGGACATAGTCTTCCTTTTTTTCTCCTTTTCAATCTCTCTGGGTTGTGTGTGTAATATGTCCAAGGAAATGAGCACAAACCCTCGGGGTTCAAAAGTGCATGAAATGCTCCCAAAAGATGTCCTTAACAGATGGCCACAGTACCTGTGTCTACTGCCTAGGGGCCATCCACTTAGAGGAGTAGTGTTTGTTCTGCCATGCTTTATCTCATAGAGTGTTACAGGAGAGAGAGAACAAACTCGTACTCAAGGGTCTCTTGATACCATGCTTTGAGGAAGTACTGTCCAGTTCTTCTGCTTCCCCCAAGTCTGGGAAATCAAAATCCTCAAAAAGGTCTTCTCCGGCACCGGCTGGTGTTTCGGAGCCACCTCCTAAACAGTCGAAACAATCCATATCTGCCTCCTCGATGACTCTGCCTTCGGAGCCGAAGGAGAGCATCATGGTGGTGTCAGTCTGTTACAGGTGATGTTCTTCATTCCACATTGCTGCAGTCCTAACTATTGGGTAGTCCGCTGTCCAGTCGGCCCGAATACCAAAGTATATGGCTGACGTCGGTCCGGGGGCATTAGACTGGCGTCAGTACGTCAGGGTACTAATGTGCATGACCGACGTCATATCCTCAGTCTTTTTTGCCGCATGGTCCGATGCAGAAGCAATTTTGCGAGTGCAGGTTGGCGTTCTGAAAGTTTCTGAAGTCAGAGTTTCAGACCGAATCAAAGTTGGCTAAGTACCCCGTTGGGGAATATTTTGGTTTTTTCTTGCCTCAGTATTTAACCGGATGTCAGAAAAAGTGAATAACTGTATTTCTTGTGGGAAACAGATACCTCATAGGGATTACCATACTTTGTGTATACCTTGTTTAGGGCCTGAGCACGGCGTTGTTGGATGCGCTCTTGTGCTAGATTTAACAAACGCACTATTAAGAGAAGGTTAGACTGTGCCAGGTTAGTGTTTGGGAAGCGTTGTAATTATAAAATGCCGTCGGATGCTCCGGCGCCGCTTCAGCCAAAAGCGCAAGGACAAAGCAGCGAAGCCTAGAGGGAAGAACCGACAGTCCCGGACGTCGGTTCTTTAGAAACTCAGTGGAGCTGGAGGTACTGCCAGGAGTTTCTTTGGAGTCTCAGGGAGAAACTTTATTGTTGCAGGATGTATCCTCTCAGGAAGTAGGCCAGGCTGAAGGGGCTTCTCAGGTGGCTGTTCTTCCCTCTCTTCCTAAGGTGGTTAGGGCCTCGCCTTCTGTTGCCAAGGCTTCTTTAAGAGGCAGGCCTACTTTAGCTTCTGTGCGGGTTTCTCCAAGTGTTTCAGGGTCTTTGCCTAAGAAGCATATGCTAAAAATGGCAGAGGATTTGATTACTATGATTAGAGGTTCTATGCCCCCTCCTGATAAGAGGCCTAGGGTGGAACCTGAGTTTGAGAGTTTTGAGCAAGGTTCGAGGCTTCTGAGTCTTCTGCTGAGGACTTGCAGGAGTATCCTCCTTATTCTGATTCTGATGTGGATGATTCTACTCCTTCAGCTTCGCCTCCTGAGGATTTTTCGTTTTCAGAGACCCTGCATTCCATGAGGGAGCATTTTAAATGGGAAGGTCAAGATTTCTCTGATTCCAGGAAAAGGCTTAGAGAATTCTTGTTTTTACCCCAGCATAGGCCTTTAGCTATACCTCCTGTTCTGAATGTTATAGAAGATGTTTTTGCAGAGGCTTCACTAAATCCTGATTCTTTGCCTCCTGCCCCAGTTAAACCGGATAGGTACTATAGGGTGCCTGAAGCCCATAAGTATCTTTTAAGAGTCCTAGGGCGGACCCAGAAACTGTCTCTCAGGGGCCTAAAGGTGTGAAGGCTTCTGTGGTTAAAAATCCTGTTCCTCCTGATAAAGAGGCAAGGGCTTTGGATAGATGGGGAAAGAAAGTGTACACTTCTTCCACTTTAGCCATGAGGGCGTTGAATTGTCAGTTTCATATGTTAAAATATCAGAATTATCTCCTTTCACAATTGAAGTCTAAGGTGGATGCTCTGGCTGAAGGTATTGAGTGTAAAGAGCTGCAGGATTTAGTTCATGTTTCTGAACAAGTGGGAAAGCATTCTTTGCAGTGTGGTTTTGATGCTGTGCAGGCCTCCTCGAGGGTGGCTGCCACTGGTTCTGTTGTATGGAGGCACGCCTGGTTGAGAGATCAGAACTTAGCTGAGCATGTTAAGACAAGGATTTTGGATGCTCCTTTACAGTCTGATGTGTTTGGTTCGCCTGTGGAAGCAGTTTTAAAGAAAATGGAGGACAAGGCTAAGTCTATGCAAACTGTTAAGGATTTTTTGCAGGTGCAGCCTTCGAAGTTTAGTAGAAATTGGCCTACTAAGGGGTGGACTTATCCTGCTTATGATTCCCAGTCTAGGGGTAGGTCTAGACGTGGTAGGGGCAGAGCACAAGGTTCTTTTAGGCCTAGGACAGGGAGTTCACCTGCTCAGACTTCTGGTGAGGGCAGGGGTCAGTCCTTTCGTAAGCAGACCCAATGACCTGCCTTTTCAGCTGCCAGTACATTCTCGCCTGGCGGCACCTCTAGGAGGAAGGCTGTCTCTTTTCAAAGAAAATTGGGATTTAATTACCCAAGACAAATGGGTTCTGGATATCATTCACCACGGTTACAGGTTTTATTTCCATACCTTGCCTCCTTTCAAAGGCATGCCAGACATTCCTCCTCTACAAAGAACAGAGGCTCGCAAGCAAATTTCTCTGTTGCTCCAAATAGGAGCCATTCAGTCAGTTCCTGTGCCAGAAAGGGGCCTAGGATTTTATTCTCGCCTGTTCCTAGTACCAAAGAAGGGGAACACGTGGAGACCAATTTTGGATTTATCTATCCTCAACACTTATCTGGACATTCCAAAGTTCAAAATGTTGACGTTACAACAGCTTTTACCTCTGCTGGGCAAAGATCACTGGATGGTAACTTTAGATCTCAAGGAAGCTTACCTTCATGTGCCTATAAGACTAAGTTGCAGAAAGTATCTGCGTTTTCGAGCTGGAAATTCTCATTATCAGTTCTCTGCATTGCCCTTTGGCTTATCTACTGTGCCCAGAGTATTCACAAAGGTTCTGGCTCCAGTGATAGCTTACTTCAGGCTAAAAGGAATTCAAATCTATCCTTACTTGGACGACTGCCTGATTCTGGCTCAAGAAAAGGAAATCCTTCTACAGCATTTGGAATATGTCATAGCAGTGCTAAGATGCCTAGGGTATTCTGTGAACGAAATAAAGTCCAGTCTAGTACCCTCTCAAGACATGTGCTTTCTGGGTGTGAGACTGAATACAGCAGCCCAGATGGCCTTTTTAACCCCGGACAAACAAAAGAATCTTTCCAGTTACTTCCATCAATTATCTCTTCAGTCCGGGCTGACTGCAAGGACAGTCCTTCAAGCCTTAGGGTTCATGGCATCTTGTATTCTGGTGCTTCCCAATGCCAAACTGCATATGAGGAAGCTACAATGGTATCTCAAAATCTATGGACACAGCACTGCCAGGATTTGGACACTGTCATTCAAATAATACCTTGCATTCAAAAGGAATTTTTGTGGTGGGCTCAGGAATGTCACCTAAACAAGGGACTCTCTGTGACCCGGCCAGAGGCAAGTCAGATTCTAACGACAGATGCCTCAGACATTGCTTGGGGAGCTCATCTAGATGGAAAGTGGATACAAGACAAGTGGCCTGCCAGACTACAGCATCTACATATCAACATGAAAGAGATGTTAGCAGTCCAGTTTGCATTAATGGCTTTCAAGGAGTTACTTCTTCCAGGGCAGGTGTTGATTCTAACAGACAACACAACTGTCATGTGGTACATCAACAAACAAGGGGAACACATTCTTACCCATTGTGCAGGCAAGCAATGATTTTATGGGAGACTGCGCTCAGCTTGCAACTAACTCTTCAGGCAAGGTTTCTGCCGGAGCACAGAACTCCTTAGCAGATGTGTTAAGCAGACAAATCATGGATCCCCACGAGTGGAAACTGGATCTTCATGTATTTCAAAATTGACAGTGTCATGGGGAACTCCAGACATAGATCTGTTCGCTTCTCCACTAAATCACCAGCTGCCAAAGTTTTGCACGAAGGATTTCATCACACAGCTTGGAAAGTGGATGCTCTTTCTTTCAGTTGGAAAAATCTTCATGTGTATGCTTTTCCACCTCTGCCTCTTCTCCCAAAGGTGCTTCTAAAGGTCAGACAAGACAAGCCAAGGATGATTTTAATAGCTCCAGATTGGCCTCGGCAGCACTGGTACCCATTACTGAGGAGTCTGGTAAGGAAGCCTCCATGGCCTTTACCCTTGATTCCACACCTATTGTCTCAGAGGGACGGTCATCTGCTCAATGTCAAGCTTCAAACTCTTCATCTAACAGCCTGGCATATTCTGTTTTGAAAGACAGCAGGTCTCAACTTCCTCAACAAGTTTTAAATGTAATTATGGAAGCCAGAAGACCTAGTACAAGGAAAGTGTCATGAAAAATGGAAGAGATTTTTATTTTGGACTGCAGCAAAGAATTTGGAGATTTCGGAGCCTAATTTGAGTGTGGCTCTTCAATATCTTACTGAGTTATTGGACAAAGGTTTGTCTTTCTCTTCCATTAAGATTCATGCTGCAGCAATTTCAGCTCACTATGATTGTGACCCACCATTGTTTTCACATCCTTTGTTCAAGCAATTTCTTAGAGGGGCAAAGAATATAAGACCACCGCGTAGAGCTCCTACTCCTGCTTGGGATCTCAATTTTGTGTTGGAGAAACTTACTCTACAACCTTTTGAGCCTGCAGCTACTGCTGACCTGAAATACTTGTCATGGAAGACTGCTTTTTTGTTGGCCATTACTTCTGCAAGAAGGGTTTCTGAGTTACAGGCCCTTATGGCGGTTGAGCCTTTTTTGATTTTTCATAAGGATAGGGTATCATTACGTACTAATCCTTCCTTTATGCCTAAGGTGGTTTCTAGTGTGGCTTTAAACCAAACTATTCATTTGCCTACTTTCTATGCAGATCCCCAAAATAAAGGGGAAAAGATTTTGCACACTTTAGATGTACACAGGCAATTGCGTTATTATTTAAGCAGGACTAAGGATTTTAGACAGTCCCAGCAGTTGTTTGTTTCTTTTGCTTTAAGTTCGCAGGGCAAGCCTGTGTCAAAACAAACTATTTCTAGGTGGATTGGGTTTTGCATTGCTTTTTGTTATTCCCATCATGGCAAAGAGATTCCAGCTGGGATTAGGCCTCCTTCCACTAGGGCTACTGCCACTTCAACAGCATTTCTAAGGGGGGTGGCAACTAAGGATATTTTGGAGGCAGCTACTTGGAGTTCAGTGCATACTTTCTCTAAGCATTACCACCTTCCTCTCTACTCTAAGTCTAGGGCTGGTTTTGCCACTGCTATTTTGCAAGGCATGTTATCAGCTCCTGCTTCCTTATGATTTGCCAGCCTCCCTTACCTCTGCTTTGGGATTCTACCCAATAGTTAGGACTGCAGCAATGTGGAATGAAGAACATAGTACAGTTTTGTACCTACCATAAATGTAGATGTTCGAGGATCCACATTGCTGCAGTCCAATTACCTCCCTCCTTCCCTCTGTGTTTAGGGGTGGTTGTGTAGGTGAGATTATATTCTGGTACCTTTGTATATATTGTATACATTTTTGGTGTAGGTATGTTTGGTGTGTTTCGGTTTTGGCCTTGTCTTTTTAGGGTCTTCTGACATCTGGGGCAAGAAAAGACTGAGGATATGACGTCGGTCATGCGCATTAGTACCCTGACGTACTGACGTCAGTCTAATGCGCCGTGACCGACGTCAGCCATATACTTTGGTATTCGGGCCGACTGGACAGCGGACTACCCAATAGTTAGGACTGCAGCAATGTGGATCCTCGAACATCTACATTTATGGTAGGTACAAAACTGTACTTTTCGGAACAGATCTCAGAACCTGTTGATACAGCAGTTGACACTGCTACTCGGAGCCGGTCTGTAAGCTCCCTACCGGTGTCCATAACAATTAAGTCTCCAGTGCCCCCCGGTCAAGATCCCCAACTATGTCTTCCAGGAGCCTTTCAGAAGCAGAGGTGGAGAGGGTAGTGCTGAGACTCATGACGTCGTCTGCCTTACCAAAATTATTGTTGGCTCCAACCCAGTCTGCTCCAGAGCCACTTGGCCCAGCTTTGTTCTCGTCTGCTATTCCTCCTCTGAGCCACACTGGCCTTTTGGAGCCGGAGTGTTGGTGCCAACAGAGGAAATGCCAGCTCCAACACACCTTGTTGCTGCCTTGGAGCCGGGTTCGACTCAGACATGCTCGGTGCCATCAGTCATGTCTAGGCGCTGAAGCTCTCCTGTCGGCACCGATAGGGAGGGCTGGAATACATAATCTTCGGTTCCGAGCCTTCCTCTCGGTGCTTCGGCCATAGTGAGCTCGGATCCTGCATGTATCTGGAAGGCGACTGCTCTGGCTCCGGTGCAGACCCGCGTCACTTCGGAGCGGGGTAGGTCGGCATTTGAGATGAGGACTGTGTGGTCTCATTCTCCAGCCCCTACCAGTGGCACCAGCACTCTTCCCCCGACAGCACCCACTTCAGTCTCTGCCCCTACTCTCTCCAGGAGACAGCAGAGACCCACAGCCTCAGGAGCCATCGGCTGGTGGCCCCCACTCTTCTGAGGCTTCCCCGGAATATCCTTCCGAGGAGCCTCCCCGGAAGAGGTCCTGTAAGAGGAAACATACTAACTCCCAGGATGAGTCTTTGACATCGGACACCGACCTCGATGAGTCAGAAGGGTCCCCAAGTCGTCCTCTGATGTCTCCTTTGTGGACAATTTAGAGATCCTTAGGCAGAGGTGCGACTGGTCCACTGTTACTCCTCCTGATGAGTCTGTGTACCTGAAGGCTTTCTGGTCTCAACCTTCTGCCTCTTTGGTGTCCCCACCTTTTGACGAACTGATGGATCTAGTTAGTCGAAAGGTGTGGGATACTCCTGATACCGTGGAGCCAGTCCCCAGGAGACTAGGTTCTTGTCTGTCCCTCCCAGTAAAGACTTCTTGTCCAAGGGTGTTCCCATAGATGCTATGGTGGTGGCGGCGGCCACAAAGAAAGTTAGTGGAGACCACTTAATCTGTTCATCCACCAAACAAGGAGTCTCAACAGATGGACAGATTTGGGAAGCGTATTTTTAGTTCAGCGGCCTTTACGCTTCGCTGAACTATCTCACACACTTCACGAGTTTGCAGAGGGATCTCCTCGAGGAGTTAGGAGAGTCCATGCAAGGTGCGTTTACTGAGGGAGTTCCTGACAAATATTTCTACTCGGTTAACTACAGAATTTAAGATGGACAACTCCTCCATTCAACTTATCTCTCATGCTGCGGATGGAGCGAGTAGAGCAGCGGGTTCTGGAATTGCCTTGAGGTGCCTCTCCTGGATGCGTTTATGTAATTTTGCTGAACTGTTAAAGTCTACTTTCACCAAGGCCCCGTTTGATGGTTCCTCATTGTTTGGTTCCAAGGTGAAAGATGCACTCACTCTGTGTGAGCAAGAAGGAAAGACCCTTTCTGCCATGGGAGTGCGTTTTACTGTCCCTTCCAGACCACACCCTATGGGTCAAAGGGGCAGTACAATGTTCAAGAAATCCCAGAGGGTCTTTCACTGACACACAGGGTGAATCCTGCTTCAGTGGCAGAGGAGGAGGAAACGGCAGACGTCTCCCTAGAGGCAGGGGCGGTCCGCAATACCAACAAGGCCGTGATTCTTTTCGAGGACTGCCTTATCAGTGCTCCTCTGGGGCCAGTCGGGGGTCGCATTTCTTTGTACCCACTTGTCTTTGGTAATACTTAGCCAGGCTTCTTGGTACAAAGAGTTGTTACCAGAGGCTATATCATACCCTTTTCCCTATCACCGTTTGTTCTCAAAAGGATCCCAGGTGTACCACCCAATCACAGGGATCAGGCAACTGTGGAGATCAACAAGTTGCTCGTAAAGAGTCATCTAGCCCGTTCCAGCAGACCAGATAGAATCTGGAACTTACTCCAGGTTCTTTTTTAGTTCCAAAACGAACCTGAGATTGGAGGCCAATATTGGACCTCAGTGGAGGCCAATATTGGACCTCAGTAGATTGAACGAATCGGTGAAGGAGGACAAGTTTCAGATGGTAACACTGCAGTCTATACTCCCGTTGTTAGGGAAAGACTTTTGGATGAGCGCTCTCTATCTTCGGGACGTCTACTACCACATAAAAATGGACAAGGCATCCAGAAGTCATCTACACTTCTGGCTGGGAGCCAGTCACTACCTGTTTTGCGCTTTGCCCTTTGGTCTCACCAAAGCCCCCAGGGCATTCACCAAATGCATGGCAGTAGTGACAGCTCACCTGAGACGTCAAGGATTCCAGGTGTTTCCATATTTGGATGACTGACTCCTGACTGCCCCACCAAACATCTACTTCTCCAAAACAGGGACGCCACGATTCAACTTTGTGCTCAGTTAGGGATCTCCATAAATTGTAAAAAATCTGTATTATTGCCCTCTCAAATCTGTGATATTTTTTTTATAGGCGCAGAGGTAGACACAGTGAACATGACAGCTCGTCTCCCTGCCGAAAGGGCACAGAACTTAATCTCCCAAGTTCAACATTTTCTTCCATTGTGAAAAATCAAAACAAAGTGGGTTCTTCAGCTCCTTGGGACTATGGCTTCCACAATTCTATTGGTACCATTAGCCAGGTTGCACATGAGAATTCTCCAGTGGCTTCTGATTTTCCAGTGGACCTTCCAATCTCTCCCACTGCGTCATCCTAACCTGCTGACTGAATCATGCAAGAAGGACCTTCTTTGGTGGATAGCTCCCAATCAACTGATCACTGGTGCCCCCTTTGTTCTGGCCCAACCTGTTGGCACTGTGACCACAGATGCCTCCCAGATCGGGTGGGGGGGCATTATCTGGGCAGGACTGTACAAGGCACATGGCAAGAACATGAGGTTATCTGCATATCAGTGTTCTGGAGATGAGGGCGGTGCTTCTGGCGTTGCAAGCACTTCAACACTTTCTTCCTCTAGGGACAATTGCGATACAATCAGACAACATGTTGATGGTTTCGTATATCAACAAACAGGGTGGTACCAGATCTTACCCACTCTGTCGAGAGGCCATGCGAGTTTGGGAATGGGCGATTTTTCTTCCCAGCGCATTTTGGTTGCAACGCACATTCCAGGGACAACCAACGTGATAGCCAACGAGCTCAGCGGGCAATCATAATGCCTCACGAGAGGGGTCTCTGAAACGGGGAAACAGTGTATCAGATTTTCCAGAAATGGGGACAGCCTTGCTGCGACCTTTTTTGCTAGCCCAGTCAATACCAAATGCAGCAACTATTTTTCCCTCATTCCTCCTCTGGGGGAAACTCCCACAGATGCTGTGGCTCACGATTGGCCCATGGGACTACTGTATGCCTTTCCTCCAATCCCTCTCATTTCCAAAGTAATTCAGAAAGCCAGTCGGCTGGGAAGCAAGTTGATCCTCATTGCTCCTTACTGGCCTTGTCAGGTCTGGTTCCCCTTCCTCGAGCGCCTCCTGGACCCAGCTCCAGATCTTTTTGACTCTCATATCTGTTTCACTACACCCCTCAAGCCACTCTCTCAAATTGACAGCGTGGCTGCTCCATTTCCTTCCCTAGTTAGGCTTCATTATGCATCATCCTCAGTGTCACATAGTCTTTGTCCTCCCATAAACTTTCAACTAGGAGGCTGTATGGCAGTAAATGGAAAAGGTTTTCTATTTGGGCACAGAGAATGAATGTAGATCCATACACTGCTTCTATCACTGTTGTTCTGGATTTTCTTTCTGAGCTTTTTCGGCAAGGATCTGCCACTATCTGAGTCCAATTGGTGGCGATTTCTCATTTTCACTTAGGTTTTCCAGATAACCAGTTTAATGTCTCATAAATTATGCAAGCCCTTTTTGAAAGGGGCCACTCTATTGAGACAACCTCTTCAAGAACCAGTGGCTTCTTGGGATTTAAATTTTGTGTTGACCAAATTGACTTCTCCCACCTTTGAACCTTCCCACTCCTCTTCTCAAATTTTTGTCTTGGAAGACCTTTGTTTTTGGTAGCTGTCACATCAGGTAGACTGGTATCGAAACTACAGGCCTGGTCTATTAAGCCACCGTATTTGATTTTTCACAAAGACAGGGTGTCATTACTTACTAATCCCTCCTTTGTCCCAAAAGTATGATGTCCTTCAAGGATGCATCTGCAGTCATCACATATGGGTTGTCCTGCCTCAGGCAGCCCTTCGGTCGGCCGGATTCCAAAGTCTGGGTATGGCCTCGGCTGATGTCGCACTTTCCCCAACGTCCGAGCGTCTGGGATATAAAAGCATCAGCCGACGCCATTTTCCTCAGTCTTTCTTGCTGCGTGGTGCCCGAAGCAGAAGCAGTTCGCAAGTGCCGGTCAGCCAGCTCCTGTGATTCAGCTACCGAAGACTTCGAAAAAGCTAGGTACCCCGTTGGGGACTCTTTCTTGCCTCAGCCGATGTCAGATAAAGTTAATAATTGTTTAACTTGTGGGAAACAAATACCTCATAAGGATTTCCACTCTTACTGCCTCCCCTGCCTAGGCCCAGACCACGACGTCTCGGCCTGTTCAGCCTGTGCTTCCTTCAACCGACGAACTCTTAGATGTCGGTCGGAGTTTGCAGAAGAATTCTTTGGGGCTAGTTTTGCTTACAAGATGCCGTCGGAGACTCCGACTTTGCGTTTAGTTAAGAAACGGAAGGACAAGGACAGACACATGTGGGCCGCGGTTTCAGCTGAAACCACGGTCAGGCCTACCGCGAGTGTCTCTGTCTCGGCTGAAACAGAGTCCTTGGTACTTCCGATTTACCGAAACCGCACAATCGACTACCTCGGCCCCGGAGGCCCTGGCCGAGTCGGTTATTGAATTACCTTCTGAAACTAGTGTCCAGGAACCTTCCGACACCATTCCTTTAGACAAGTCTACTCCTGCACGTGGTGCAGCCAGACCTCCTGCATCCATGTCCATTAAGGCTTTCTCTAGGGCTAAAGCTGCTAAACTTACTAAAGCTTTGCCTCCCAAGGTTACCTCTCAGAGACCTTCTACTGGCTCACAGATTCTTAGCTTACAGAGGATCTTATCTCCTTAATTAGAGATTCTCAACCTCACCCGGACAGAGGCTCTCAACCACCTCCAGACAAAAGGCCCAGGGTTGAGCCCTCTGACCCCCACTCCTCAGATGAGTCCACTGATGGCTCTACTCTGTCAGACCACCAGGAGGAGGCTTATTCGGCCTACGAGGATTCTGATGCTGAAGAATCTATTCCCTCGGCCTCCCCTCCTGAAGAGTTTTCCTTTGGAGAGACATTACACTCTATAAGAGAACATTTTCAATGGCAGGGTCAGGAATTCTCTGATTCTAGAAAGAGATTAAGGACCTTTTTACATTTACCTCAGCATAGGCCTTTAGCTATACCTCCTGTTTTGAATGTTATTGATGATGTGTACTCTGATGCTAGTACAGCCCCTGACTCTCTCCCTCCGTCTCCTGCCAAGCCTGATAGGTACTACAGGGTCCCGGACTCACATCTACACCTGTACAAGGCCCAGTCTGTTGATCCAGAAACTATTTCCCAGGGCCCAAAAGGGGTTGCAGCTGCCACTGCTAGAAATCCTCTACCCTCTGAAAGGGAGTCCAGGGCTTTAGAGAGATGGGGTACGAAAGTGTATACTTCTGCAACTCTTTCCATGAGGGCATTAAATTGTCAATTTCATATGATACAGTACCAAGAGTATTTGTTAGATGAATTGCATAAGAAACTGTCTTCTTCTGAACCCCTTGATCGCATATCCCTTCAGGATCTGGTACATAACTCCCAGCAGGTTAGTAACCATTTCTTGCAGTGTGGTTATGATGCATTGGAAGCTTCATGTAGGTCAGCTATGACAGGTGCAGTCATACGTAGGCATGCCTGGCTGAAGGAACAATCTCTGCCAGACCATGTTAAAGCTAAGCTTTTGGATGCTCCTATGGAAAAGCAAAAATTATTTGGTTCCACGGCTCAAGAGGTCTTAAAGAAATTTGAAGAAAAGGAAAAATCTGTGCAAACAGTTAAAGACTTTCTGCAAGTCCAACCACCGAGATTCAGCAGAAATTGGCCTACTAAGAATTGGTCCTTTCCGGACTTAGACAGATCTCAGAGAGGCAGGAATAGGCGTGCCAGAGGTAGAGGGCAAGCTAGAGGCTCCTACAGAGGCCGTCACTGGCAGCCTCCCAACCAGAGGGGTAGCGCAGGAACTACAACTGCTACACCAGGACAGACTCCATGACTTTGTTTCGACTCCGCCGACCAGGGCTCAATTAGAAGCACCTTTGGGCGGAAAGCTTTCTTTATTTTCAAAAAATTGGCACAGCATTACAAGGGACACATGGACACTGCAAATAGACAAAGGATACAGGTTCCATTTCCACACATTGCCAAAAAGAAAAGGCATGCCAGACCTGCCGCCAAATCAGAGGGCAGAGGCTTTGAAACAAATTTCCAACTTAATACAAATGGAAGCTATAGAAAAGGTACCTCTTTCAGAACAAGGCCAAGGATTTTACTCCAGATTATTCCTTGTTCCAAGAAAAGAAAATCAATGGAGGCCTATTCTCGACTTGTCCGCACTGAATACTTACCTCATTGTGCCAAAATTCAAAATGCTGACTCTACAGCAACTCCTTCCCATGCTGGGCAAGGGGTCTTGGCTGGTGACTCTAGACCTCAAGGAGGCATACCTGCATGTCCCTATCAGACAAAGTTGCAGAAGACACCTCAGATTTCTTGCAGGGTCAGAGCATTATCAATTCTCAGCATTGCCCTTTGGCTTATCTACTGCGCCCAGAGTATTCACGAAATACCTGGCATCAGTAATTGCACACTGCAGACTTCAGGGGATTCAAATTTACCCATATCTGGACGACTGCCTTATACAAGCGGACAGCAAGCAAACTTTGTTAAAGGACTTGGATTATGCCATCCACCTACTGCAGGCCTTGGGATATACAGTCAACATCCACAAATCAAGACTGGTTCCATCCCAAAGAATAACCTTTCTGGGTGCGGATCTAGACACAACCACCCAAATGGCCTTCCTCACAGAAGAAAAACAAAACTACCGGATTACTTCAAGAATCTGACAAGACAAACTCAGCTGACTGCAAGGAAAATCCTGCAGGCCCTGGGTTACATGGCATCTTGCATTCTTCTGATCCCACAAGCAAGGCTGCATATGAGAAAATTACAATGGTACCTAAGGAGTTTATGGACTCTGCACAGTCACAGCTTAGAAATCTTGATCCCACTCATTCCATGCCTCCAAAAGGAATTTCTGTGGTGGGCTCAAGCCTGCCAGTCTAACAGCGGGTTGCCCTTCAGCAAGCCACGAGCCAACCAAACCATCACTACGGACGCTTCAGACCAAGGTTGGGGAGCACACATGGAGGGCAGATGTATCCAAGGGCTATGGTCACAAAGACAGCTGCGCATGCACATAAACCAAAAGGAAATGCTGGCTGTGATGCAAGCAATTGAGGCCTTCAGACTTTTTCTTCATCAAGGCCACCTACTCATGACAGACAACACCACAGTTATCTGGTACATAAACAAGCAAGGAGGCACCCATTTTTACCCTCTTTGCAGACTGGCAATGAATCTATGGGAACTTTCCTTGAAACTCAATATACAGCTGCAGTCCCAGTTCGTGCCAGGGAAAGGCAATATACTGGCAGACAGCTTAAGCAGAAATATCACGGATGCACACGAATGGATGCTGCACCCAGACATCTTCTTACTCGTAACACAATCATGGGGAAGTCCGGAAATAGATCTCTTCGCCTCCCGCCACAATCATCAACTGAAGAAATTCTGCTCAAGGACATACCACCCACAAGCATGGAAAGTGGATGCTCTCTTTCAGCTGGAAAGCTCTAACAGTGTATGCTTTTCCACCTCTCCCATTAATGACCAAGGTCTTACTGAAGATCAGGACAGAGCAGCCCAGAGTAATTCTGATAACTCCAAACTGGCCAAGACAGCAGTGGTACCCACTGTTAAAGAGCATGTCACAGACAAAACCGTGGCCTCTCCCCCTATGGCCACTTCTACTGACGCAGCACAATTTCAAGACTCTGCATTCCAACCTGAAAACCTTGCAGCTAACTGCCTGGAAAATACCATGACTCCTCCTCAGGATAAGCTATCCCAGAGAGTGAAGGATATTATTATGGAAGCTCGACGGCCTTCCACAAGGAAGGCATATTCAGCAAAATGGAAAAGATTTCACACTTGGAACACAACAAAGGGCCTAGATGTGACAGTGATGAACATGGCACATATACTGGAATATTTGGCAGAATTGTTCCACAACGGCCTGTCTTACTCTTCCATTAAGATACATGCCTCAGCAATTTCAGCAGAATACAATGTTAATCCACCTGTCTTCTCTCATCCTCTCCTGAGACAGTTTCTAAGAGGAATCAAAAACATCAATCCAAGGAAACCACCTCTACCTACTTGGGACCTTAACTTCGGGTTGGAAAAACTAACACTTCCTCCCTTTGAACCAGCAGCATCTGCAGATCTACAGTTTCTGTCTTGGACAACTGCCTTCCTTCTGGCCATAACCTCAGCAAGAAGAGTATCTGAGTTACAAGCTCTGATGGCAGTACAGCCATTTCTTATCTTTCATCAGGACAGAGTTTCATTGAGAACCAATCCTACATTTATGCCAAAGGTGGTATCCCGGGTATCTTTAAACCAAGCTATTCATTTGCCTACATTCTTCCCACAGCCTCAAAATAAAGGGGAGAGACTTCTGCACACCCTGGACATACACAGACAACTACGCTACTACTTGTCTGCACACCCTGGACATACACAGACAACTACGCTACTACTTGGACAGAACTAAAAGTTACAGAAAGACTGACTAGTTGTTTGTAGCATTTGCTGCTAGGGTACAAGGAAAAGCAATTTCCAAACAGACCATTTCGAAATGGATAGGAAATTGCATTTGTTTTTGTTACTCCTTTCATGGAAAAACTGTGCCAGCTGACGTTAGACCTCATTCCACGAGAGCCACAGCCACCACCACAGCCTTCCTAAGAAGGGTGGCTACCAAGGACATTTTAGAAGCTGCTACATGGAGCTCCGTGCATACATTTGCCAAGCATTACAATTTACCTTTATACTCCAGATCCAGAGCAGGCTTTGCTACGGCAGTCCTGCAGGGTATCTTAGCTACACCATCCTTTACTTAGTACCTCCACCCCCAGATTGGCTATGGTATTCTACCCATATGTGATGACTGCAGATGCATCCTTGAAGGACATAGTACAGTTTTGTACCTACCATAAATGTAGATGTCCGATAGGTATGCATCTGCAGTCAGGTTTACCCTCCCTCCTTCCCCTCTGTGGTATACTTCTTGGGTACTTACCCCTCTTATAGCTAGCTGGGGGGATCTATTATAGTGTATTTGTTTTTATAGTACTGTGCATGTTTAGATTTGTTTTTGCAATGCATATCTCCAAATTTTAGCCTTCCTTAGAGGGCACCTGGCATCTGGGGCAAGAAAAACTGAGGAAAATGGCATCGGCTGATGCTTTTATATCCCAGACGCTCTGACGGGGAAAGTGCGACATCAGCCGAGGCCAGACCCAGACTTTGGAATCCGGCCGACTGAAGGGCTGCCTGAGGCAGGACAACCCATATGTGATGACTGCAGATGCATACCTATCGGACATCTACATTTATGGTAGGTCCAAAACTGTACTTTCTACTGCTCCCTTAAACCACCTTTGTCCCCAAAGTTTGTTGTACTGCTACCTTAAACCAATCAATAGAACTCCCAGTTTTCTTCCCTAACCACTGTAATGCAACAGAGTACCATTTTTATCAGCTAGACGTTCATAGTCCGCTGTAGATAAAAACATAGTTGTCTAAGGCTTTCAGGAAATCGGATCACTTATTCATTTCCTTTTCCAACTCTAGATTTGGCTTACCAGTTTCTAAAGTGACCAAATCTAATTGGATTTCCAGTTATGTAGCCTTTATAGCTTAGAGGACAAACCTTTACCCTACAGGATCAAGGCTCATTCTACCAGATCACTGTCTACCTCTGCAGCCTTTCCAGCCAGGGTACCACTTGATTGTGCAGCAGCTACGTGGGCTACCCCTCACACTTTTATTATACATTACAAATTGGATTTGGCATCCAGGGGTAGAGCATCCTTTGGCTCCACGGTGCTCGAGTATTTTCCAATGAGCCACCCAAGAATTAAGGCACTAGGGACGCTGTCCCATATGTAGAAATGAAGGTGAGATCGGACTACCTAACATTAAGAAGTTATGTACTCACCAAAACGTTCCATGTTAGTCCAATCTCACCCCTCATTTTTACCAGCCCGCCCTCCTGCCCCCATCCTGGAAGATCTGGAAGTAATAATTTGGTTGCCGTTGGTTGGAGACCCTTTAGTATTGGTTGATAAGTTGTCAATCTCGCCTTCATTCTTGCTGGATGGGTTCGGAGCCGATCCTCTGCTCCGACTCGGCACTTGCTAAGCTCGAGAGCTAATTTTACCAGCTCGAGGCAACCCTATATCCCATGATGCAAGGCGGAGACTAGTAAAAAACACTTAGTTGTTCAGCAAGATCCAAAAACACACGAAAGTCACCACACGTCAGGATTTTAATGAGGCTTTCAGGTCTACATGTCTAGATGCTGAGGAAGGGTGTAGACCTGAAAGCTTCATTAAAATCCTGACGTGTGGTGACTTTCGTGTGTTTTTGGCAAGGCGGAGACTACCCAGATCTCGTTTGCCGCTTTGCTAACGAGGTGCCTCTTTTACCAGCTCTAGATAAGTTTTTCTTATAAGACTTTTAGACTTTTAGTCTCATCCCTTTTATTTTTCATAACCTTAGTAGTTTTGTGAACCTTAACGTTTATTTTAACCCTATTCTCGTTAGTGTTCCCTTTTTTTCGGGTTATTTATCCCCTTCCCTAGGTTAGGCCTTAGGCCTTTCCGTTTCCTAAATTTTCCTGTCAGGGATTTTTGTGTCTGAGTGTTGTATCCCTGTTTAGTTTAGATTTTTGGATTGTGTGTGTGTGTGTGTGTGTGTGTGTGTGTGTGTGTGTGTGTGTGTGTGTGTGTGTGTGTGTGTGTGTGTGTGTTTTCCTGTCAACTTGTGTTTCCTCAACACAGCTATGTCGAAGGACACAAAGGTCTCAGGCTTCAAGAAGTGTGACTCGTGCTGTCAGAAGATGTCTCGGACAGACGGTCACACTTCTTGTGTTTACTGCCTGGGACCTCTGCACCTGCAGGACTCTTGTGCTATCTGTCATGCCTTCAGCCCAAGAGTCTTGCAGGAGCGCAGAAATAAGTTAATATTGAGGGGCTTATTAAAGCCTCTGAGCTCCCCGACTAAGTCGGCTCCAGGGAAGCCCTCTAAACCTGTTAAGCCTTCGGCTGCAAGTCCCAAGCCGTCGGCTACTGGTTCAACTTCTTTAGTGTCGAGATCGGCTCCGGCCGGAGCCGATCCTTCCATTCTAGAAGTCACAGTATTGGCTCCATCCGGCACCGATACTGCCAGATCTGGACACGGTCTGCTCCGGCTGGAGCAGACGTATCCTCTGCTCCTTCGGCTCCACCTATCTCTAAAAAGAGATCTCGATCCCCCTCATTGGAATTGATACATTCGGCTCCAAGATCACCCCTGCTCTCGGAGCGGAGCCATCGGAGCCGTTCTTCTTGGTCATCCAGGCTGTCTGATCACGACCTCGAGAGAGTGGTGAGTAGACTATTAAAGTCTCTGGCATTGGCCCAAATGCTCCATAGCCCGTCTCAACAGACGGTAGCTATTTCACATCCACCTAACATTCCTCCTTCGACTCTTACAGAGCTCTGAGCCGGAGCTCCTCGGAGCCGTGACTGTTGTAGCTTTGGAGCTGATACCACCCCTTTTGGCTCAGTCGTCCTCTGCTCCGATTTCCTCCTTGAGGCCTTCATTGGAGGGATCCGGGCATCTGGTCTCTCTCGTCGGCTCAGAGGGGGCGAGTGACATCGGACCCTTGTCCGACCTCATTCTCCCTGTCGGGGCTTCGGCGTTGGTGAGCTCAGCCCCGACATCTGCCTCTGAGCCTTCCCTCTCGGTGAGGCCTGGAGTTCCTATCTCTTCGGAGCGGGAGCCTTCGAGGTGATGAGGAGTGTACTAGCCCCTGGGCGTAGTCAACGGTCAGTTCCATCAGCTCCTCCCACTACAGTGCCTGCTGACGTCTCTTCCCACTCTCTTGCTTCCGGACCCAGAGATCCAATGCCTCAGGTTTCCCCATTGGGAATGTCTTCCTCTTCCGAGGCTTCTCCTGATCCGTCAGGTGAACCTCCGCGTAAGAGGACATGTAAGAGGAAACATCTAGACTCCCCCAAGTCTATTACATCTGATACTGACTTGGATGAGTCGGAGGGATCCCCAAGGTCCTCCTCTGAGGATGTCTCTTTCTCAGACATCCTTGAACTCCTTAAGCAGAGGGGGGAACTGGCCCTCTCTTAATCCTTCCGAGGTAGGGTCAGTATACCTGGAGGCGTTCGGATCTCGACCCTCCACCTCCTGGGTGTCTCCGCCTTTCGACCCTCTTATGGACGTAGTGGCTCGGAAGGCGTGGATGGCTCCGGATTCGGTGGAACCTATTCCCAGGAGGCCTTCTAAATTCATTATGGCCCCACCAGATAGGCAATATTTGACGAAAGGTGTCCCGGTTGATGCCATGGTGGTGGCTGCAGCCACCAAGAAGGGAACTAGCTGATCCTTCAGTACCTGTCCATCCTCCTAACAAGGATTCTAGGACTATGGACAGGTACGGCAAGCGGAATTTTTCTTCAGCGACCTTTGCCATGCGATCGCTGAACTACTTGTGTCACTTCACCCGCCTTCAAAGAGATGTTCTTGAAGAGTTGGGAGAAGTTTTGCAGGATCAGTCAGCTGCTGGGTCTCAGGGTAAGATTAGCTCACAGCTAGGAATCCTTAACTCCGTTGTTAACTCCTCCATGCTGCTCATTTCTTATGCAGCCGATGGAGCGAGTAGGGCCGCAGGCACAGGAGTGGCTTTAAGGCGTCAGTCCTGGATGCGGCTTTGTAATTTTGCAGACCCCTTCAAGGCGTCCTTCACAAACTCCCCTTTTGATGGCTCGACCTTGTTCGGGCCTCAAGTGAAAGACGCGAACAAGATGGCAAGACTCTTTCTGCCGTAGGAGTCAGTTTCTCCACCCCTTCAAGACCTCTTACCCAAAAGGTCAGAACGGAGGGAAGATGTTCCGCAAATCTCAAGGATTCACACCTGATGCACGAGGTCAGCTTACCCCCAGAGGCAGAGGGGGTAACAACAACAGACGCTGCCCTAGGGGTAGAGGGGGTCCGCAGAATCAGGGTAGCAGAGAGCCTCTTTCTGACAAACCCTTCCAGCATCCCTGAGATGTTGCCCGATTGTCCACCTTCGGAGGCATTCGGGGGAAGATTATTGCTGTACCCAATAGCCTGGCTTTCCCTTTCTCAAGACAAATGGGTACAGTCGATTTATATCCAAGGGTTACAAAATTCCCTTTATTCAGACCCCAATTTAGCAAAAGGGAACCCTTCCAGACGTTCCACCCGGTCTAAGGGAACTAGCCGTACCAGAGATATCAAAACTGCTAGCAAAAAGAGCCATCCAGCCAGTCTCAGCAGAACAAATAGGATCCGGAATCTACTCAAGGTTCCTTTTAGTACCAAAAAAGACAGGGGACTGGAGACCAATATTAGATCTGAGCAAACTAAACAAGTTTGTAAAGAAAACAAGATTCCGGATGGTCACGCTTCAGTCCATTCTACCCTTTCTGGGCAAGGACAATTGGATGTGCTCGGTAGATCTTCAGGATGCGTACTATCACACACAAATTCACAGGTGCTCCAGAAGATTTCTCTGCTTTCGGCTGGGGACCAGTCACTTCCAGTTCAGGGCCCTGCCCTTTGGACTCGCTACAGCCCCCAGAGTGTTCACCAAATGTATGGCAGCGGTTATGGCTCACCTGAGACGTCAAGGATTCCAGGTGTTTCCATATCTAGACGACTGGCTTCTCACTGCCACCACCAGGCATCAACTTCTCCAGGCCAGAGATTACACCATTCACATTTGCAGAGGGCTAGGGATTTCTATAAATTTCGAAAAATCTGCCTTGTCGCCTTGTCAATCTATTACCTTCATAGGCGCAAAATTGGACACTGTACAACTTTCAGCAAAGTTAACAGACCAAAGGATCGTGGAAATTCAAAGTCACGTCCAGGTGATTCTTCTCAGCTACAAAATTCAGGCCAGATTTGCTCTGAAAGTATTGGGTCTTATGGCCGCCGCCATAACACTTCTTCCCTTTGCCCGTTTTTACATGCGTCTTCTACAATGGATGCTATTCACCCAATGGTCCTTTCAACAACTACCCATGCGTCACAGGATCATAACTCCAACTTGCAAAAGACATCTGACCTGGTGGATATCGTCCCCTCAAGTCCATCAAGGCAAACCCATTGTTCCTCCTGCCCCGGTCGCCACGGTTACATCGGACGCCTCCCTGATTGGGTGAGGGGGGGGGGGCATTATCAGGGCAGGATGGTCCATGGCACTTGGCAACCTTTCGAATGCCATCTGCACATAAATGTCTTAGAGATGAGAGCAGTGCTTTTAACGTTGCAAGCCCTCAATGACTCTCTTCCCCTGGGAAATATTGCAGTCCAAACGGACAATATGTCCGTAGTGTGGTATATCAACAAACAGGGCGGAACCAAGTTCTATCCACTGTGTCGAGAGGCTCTCAGACTTTGGCAGTGGGCAATCTCTTCTCAGCTGTTTCTGATAGCAACGCATATCCCCGGGAAATCCAACATCATAGCGGACAGATTGAGCAGAGCTATTCTCATGCCTCACGAGTGGTCTCTCAAACAATCGGTGACGGAAGAGATTTTTCAGGAGTGGGGCCTTCCTTGCTGCGACCTTTTTGCTACACCTCAAAACAGCAAATGCCCAGACTTCTTCTCTCTCTTCCCCCTTCCAGGCCATCCCCCCAGAGACGCTCTAACCCAAGATTGGCCCCGGGGACTTCTTTATGCCTTTTCCCCCCTGTCCTCTGATACCTCAAGTAATTCAGAAAGCAACCGCCGTGAGAGCCAAGTTGATTCTCATTGCCCCTTATTGGCCTCGACAGATATGGTTTCCGTTCCTACATCGTTATCTCTTGGTACAGCCATAACATCTGGACCCGGTTCCAGATCTTCTGACCCACCAGTCGGGGCAGCTGCACCAGTCCATACCTTCTCTCAACCTCACTGCTTGGTTGCTCCACTTCCATCCTTAGCCAGGCTTCCTTTGATTTCTAATCCCGTCCGGGATATCATAGTAGCTTCCTTAAAATCTTCTACCAGAAGGATTTACACTAGTAAATGGCAACGTTTCTCCTTCTGGGCAATAGCTAGGAATATAGACCCCTATACTGCTCCGATTCATTCGGTCTTGGACTTCCTAGCTGAGATTTTTCATTCAGGATCCTCTTTCTCCACAGTAAAAGTTCAACTGGCAGCCATTTCGAATTTTCATATAGGCCTTTTGGACCACAACATTATGTCACATAAACTTTGCAAGGCATTCCTTCGCGTTATCTTTTTACTTAAACCTCCGATTAGAGACCCCCCACCACAGTGGGATCTAAATTTAATTTTAATATCCTTGATTCTCCCCCCTTTCGAACCTGCGGCTGCCTGTTTGAAACTTCTTTCTTGGAAGACTTCTTTCTAGTCGCCATTACTTCTGCCAGGAGAGTGTCTGAGCTTCATGCTCTCTGCATTCGTCCTCCCTACTTAATCTTCCACAAAGACAGGGTATCTCTAAGGACTAATCCATCTTTCTTACCCAAAGTGGCATCACAGAAGAACTTAAATCAATCCATTGATCTTCCAGTTTTTTTCCCAAACTATTCTGATAGAGCGGAACAAAAATGACATTGTCTTGATGTTCACCGCCAGCTCAGGTATTATCTAGACAAAACTAAACATTTTAGGAAATCTGATAAACTGTTTCTATCCTATGCAGAAAACAGGAAAGGCCTTCCAGTTTCCAAGGTGACTTTATCTAGATGGCTGTCTTCTGTGATTACTTACATTTATCAGCTCAGAGGCAGAGTTGATTTCTAGGCCAAAAGCCCATTCTACCAGAGCTCTAGCTACATCTATAGCCTTTCAGGCTAGACTTCCAATAGACACTATTTGTGCAGCAGCCACATGGGCTTCTCCTCATACCTTTGTTTCACATTACATATTAGACTTGGCCTCCAGAGACAGAGCGAATTTTGGTTCCACCGTTCTCAAGAGTCTGTTCCATTGAGCCACCCAGGATAGAGGTGCTAGGGACGCGGTCCCATCCAGCAAGAATGAAGGCGAGATTGACAACTTAACATTAAGAAGTTATGTACCTACCATAACGTTCCATGTTAGTTGTCTTCTCTCGCCTTCTTTCTTGCGTCCCGCCCTCCATCCCCCTAGCCTGGTCAGACTGAGAAGATTATGCCTCTTCTCTTAAGAGGCTTGATCCTTTTTCTAGCTAATCAGCTTCTAGTGTCACTAGATTAGGTTGATCCTTTTCAGAGGATTATGATTATGATTGTCATTTTTAGTATTGTTACTTTTCTTCCTCCTTTTCAGTTGGAAGAATATATTCCATAATTTCCTTAGCTACCAAACGAGATCTGGGTAGTCTCCGCCTTGCATCATGGGATATAGGGTTGCCTCGAGCTGGTAAAATTAGCTCTCGAGCTTAGCAAGTGCCGAGTCGGAGCCGAGGATCAGCTCCGAACCCATCCAGCAAGAAAGAAGGCGAGAGAAGACAACTAACATGGAATGTTATGGCAGGTACATAACTTCTTATTTTTCATGGTGGTTGTTCTAGTGAGCAGCAAACAAGATCTGGGGATTGTACTGGTGCACAATGGGATACCTGCTTAGCCACGAGCCGACCAGAAGTCTTCCAGCTTGTAAATCGGCTCCGAACCCATATGTAAAAATGAAGGGTGAGATGGACTACCAACATGGAACATTATGGTGAGTACATAACTTCTTAATTCTGTAAATCAGTGTTGTTATCCAGACATTTTTGAGGATAGATCTCCTCATAGATGCAACTCTCTAATGGACGTCGCCCAAGAGGGATTAGCTGAATTAGGACTTTCGTGGTCCCTTCAGTGAAGGAGCCCTAGCAGTGGTTCTGAAAGTTTGACTGGCTGCTGCACTTTGGGGGCAGTTATGAGAGCACTTGTCCATGCACCTACAAGAATGTCAAAATGTAACCGATTCCTGTGTGCTAAACAGAATGTAAAGTATCATATAAAGAAAGAGAAGCACTCCAGGAGATTTATTTCTCTGTTTCCAGCTGGGAGCCAAACATTCCCAGTTCAGAACACTGCCCTTCGGTCTCACCAGAACCCCTCAGGGTGTTTACCAAGATAATGGCAGTGGTTGAAGAGCATTGCTCCTTTTTGGCTCAAGAAAAATGGCTTCCTTTCCTGTGGCCTCTACTAGTACATCCCCCATGGATGTTGGATCAGTACCCAAACCTATTGACTCCCCCCTCTGGATTGCCTCCTACGGACCAGAAATCCATGAAACTGACTGCTTTGGTTCTTAAAGTTTTGACCCTAGCTAGAGATGCCAGGGTCCCAGCATCTGCTGTTCAGATTTATGTCAGCATCCCGGAAGCATTCTACAAAAAAAAGCCCACATGGAAAATCTCTTCTGTGGGCTATGTTGAAAAGGTTAGATCCCTTTTTCTGCTCCCATCCCTTCCTCAATGGAGTTTTTATTTGAGCTCATTTATTCAGAGATTCTATGCTTGGCTTTGCACACTTATGATTCCAAGACTTGGATTGGTTCTAAAACCATCGGGCCTACAAAGCTGATGCAAATGTTTGTTTGTTTTTTTTTTTTTTTTTTTTTTTCCCATTTGCTAGAACTGTTTCAATTACATTTAATACTTCCATGCTGCATTTATTTTGTTGCATTTATCACAGTTTTTCAGCCTGCACTTGTTAAAGAAACTGTTACTATACTGTTCTTGGGTTGTTTTAATAATATACTGATGTATTTCCTAACCTTCTGTGATGCTGCAAAAGATGTTCTGAGTGAGTCTACCAAAATATTTCTAAGTTTTGCACAGATTTTGTATGTTATGAACATTTCTCAGGGTTAGTGAACTTCCAAGGGGCGGCCACGGTGGTGCAGCGGTTAGCATTGCCGCTTCACAGCAAGAGGTTCTCTGGTTCAATCTTCGGTTGGAGTGCCTTCTGTGCGGAGTCTGCCTGTCCTCTCTGTGGTCACATGGGTTTCCTCCGGGTGATCCTGTTTCCTCCCACATCCCAAAGACATGCTGTAGGTGGATTGGATACTCTAAATTGGCCCTAGGTGTGTGTGTGCGTGTGCCTTCTGTGGAAGGTTGGACGCCAGGCTAGCAACTCGACACTGTTCCACTGCCAGTCATGAGTGGACAGGTGATCCGCTGTGGTGATCCCTGACTGGGAAAATCCGAAAGAAGAAGTGAACTTTTTTTCAAGGATTCCTGATATTGCAGAAATTCTTACTTCTGTTTTAAAGCATGTGTTATTGCATTTGAGCTCAAAGCCAGTTTGTTTTACATTGGAAGGGTTTTTTTGCACTCTGGTGCAAGCAGAAAGCTAAATTCAACCCATGTAAGGTGGGGACTACTAGTCTGTAGCTTGTGTTTTTATCTGATTGGCCTGAAAGTTTAACGTTCTAAACGTCTTTCATCCTGCTGGTATAAAAGCCTCGCCTTTGCCCGATGCACAAACACAGTTCCCCTTGCTTGCATATAAGCAAACCACTCCAGTTTAAAATCCTGTATAGGAAACGCTGTCCGTAGTCTCCCACTGTTCACAGCTGCTCGAAGAGCTGCCAATGTGTGCAGACAGTGGTACTATTGCAGGTCATCTAATAGTATATTAATAAATACTCTCACTTTGACCTTTGTGACCCTCCCTTACTTCTTCCCGTCTAGACATTGTTTCCTTGCCTTGCAAAGCATAAGCTAGATTCATACCTGCTGAATCTGGACTGTTTGGTATCACTGTGCTCTTAAACCAGCCATCTGACATTAAGATGGCCTCCCTTCCTTCATCCTTTTGTGGCACAGGTGTGTAACTCCGGGACCCATCTGAGTTTGGGATTGCTGAAAAAGGCTCAATTTGGGGCTTTCCCATAGGTGGTATTTGAAAACTGTTCAAATTTGCATACATATAAGCTTTGCATTTTCGTGGGTTTGCACTCAGTTTACCAGAGCTGCTGAGTCTGCATCACTGAAATTCAAGGCATCCACTTTAAAAAAAAAAAAAAAAAAAAAAGAAAATAAACCTATTTTAAGCCAGCAGTGCACTTTAACTGTATTTAATTGAATTGCTGCTTCAGTTTTGCTGTTTGTGACAAAGTCCAGCTACCTCAGTTCTTTCCCAAATACCACATTCAGAAAAATACTGTCACGGTTGATGACAAATTTTTCTCATGTCTCCTGCCAGCTTGATATGGGCATCTTGAGGCAATGTAGTAATTGCTTCAGGTATACTGACAACCATTTACTCCTAAAGTATGAGAGAGATGCAAATACATTGTGGAATTAGAGTCAATTCTCACATAAAACAAACTAGACATCAAACAGGTTAACACACATGCCTCACCTCTCTTGCAAACCTCACCTGTCACACAAAATAGGGTCTAGACACAAACCCACATACACAGAGGTACTTGCTAAAAAAAAAAAAAAAAATACCAGACAACCAGAGACCTTACAAATCCACACAACCCACACTCCCCACTAAAACTACCAAACGACCAGAGACCTTACAAATTCACACAACCCACACTCCCCACTAAGCATAAAGAAATGACTACACACACTAACACGCACATCAATGTCTCAACAAATAAGCCCCTAAAGCAAAACCCTTCAAATGTTTTGGCCATAGGTGACTCCGTAGTGTGAGACAGAATTCCCCCTCACCAGACTGGACAAGGAACAGGTCATGGTCAACTGCCTATCAGGTGGCAGGATCTGACAAATCACAGATGCACTCAAGTCACACAACATGTACAGATATGACTGTCATAGTCCAGGTTGGAGTGATTGTACTTGAGATGTACCTCTCTGGGCTATATGAAGAGAGATATGACGGAAATCTATTGTGTGTCCCAGAACTATCCCTGAGCAGTATCATACCCTCACCCAAAATGATGCCACAGTATCGACAAAGTGATTAACTTCAACAGTTGGCTCAGCTTCTGATGTTGGTCTGGGGGGGGGTCCAGTATCTGTCAGCCTGGGAGGATATGGTAAGTAGACCTTGTTGCTTTGCTAGAGTTGGTCTGCACCTGTCCCTCCTTTGGCTTTTGGATACTGGCAAAGGCCCTTCATCCCCATAGTGCATTTTTTTGGGCAATGTCAAAAGAAATTTTCCAGTGTAAACAAAATCTAATTGAGACAAACTCCGGGTCATGCTGCTTAATGCCAGGCATTTAAACACAAAACTGCACTCCCTGGAAGCACTTCTCACCTTGAGGATGCCAACGTCTGTGAAATTACTGAGACATGGTTTAAGGCCGCTGAAAGCACCCTGCCATGCAAAGCTAAAATACCTTCCACATGTTCAGACTACAAAATGAGCATGAAGGAACTGTAGGTGGAGGTGTATCCATCCTCATTAAAACCAAATATACTTTGAGACTGGTGAAACCGCAATGACTCGCTCTCAAACTACTACATGTCCAATTTGCTGTTGGGGAAAGTACCATACTGCCTCATTATTAGGTATAGATCCCCACCATGAACCAGGATAAGTACACCCCCTACCTCTATTTACTGGAGTCCCTTGCCATATAGCCCACCACTTTAGTCATGGGAGAATTCAACTATCCTTCTGTAGATTGGGGGACATACACGAGCAAAAACATGCTCGTCCAGAGGTTCCTGGACTTTAACACAAATGCTCTGAACTGGTAGTCTGCACCTCTACTAGGGGCTCTAAAGTTGTGGACATAGTACTCACCAGCATGGGGGGGGGGTCACTGTACTTCCCCATGCATGATGACCTCTCTGGTTAGGTCAGACCACAAATCAGTCTTGTTTGAAGTAACTACTGGAGCTGACACCTTCACAGGAACCAACATTATTTAAAAAAAAAAAAAAAAAAAAAAAAAAAAAAAAAAACTTCAAAGCTGACTATAGCGTACTAAGAGATGTTATAAAAAGCTTCATACCTCCCACAGTCAGAAACCAATGTTCAATGTGTAGAAATGTATGCAAATGCCCTGTGCAAACTTTTAGACACCTGCATAAACTCTGCTGTACCTGAATGGATCAAAAGCATGTCGTCCCATAAAAACAAGGCACCACGTTGGATTTAAGTATAAACAGATTATATAACAAGAGGTAAAAAATTGTTTTCCAAAAGCGAGAGAGAGCATTCTGCATAGGAAGAGTTATCTTCTAAGCCTAAACAGGAAGATCATAAAACTTTTACAGTCTTAAGCAAGTTACGAAACTAAAATCACATCCCTAGCCAAAGATGATCCTAATGCATTCTACATCCGAAGTCTGAATGGAATGCCCAACTATGTGTCGAACTGGTGGTAGATGGGATCACTTATACTGCGCAGGAAGATATCGCCCACCTGCTAGCTGACAGAGTCAGCACAAGCTTCACCCCCCCCCCCCATTCCCACCTAACAAAGCATAACTGACACCAGCCCTCTGCCTAGTATCTCTAGAAAACAAGTAATGTCTGCACTTGCCAAGAACACGGCGTCAGTGGGACCAGACGTAGTGGACCCACTTGGGATTCTCTTCAATCATAGCTTGAGAACTGGCAATGTTCCTACAGAATGGAGAGCAGCAACTGTAATCCCCTTACACAAACGAGGGGGGGGGGGGCATCAACTGACCTTTAACTACAGACCCATAAGTCTAACAAAGCCTCATCTGCAAGGCCATGGAAAAAATTATCATGGACCTTCTCAGCAAGAACACAAGTGACCTCCAAATGCTGGATCCAACCCAATTTGGCTTTAAGGGTAGATCATGCTTATTAAACCTGGTAGATGACTTTGAGAATGTCACCAAAGCCATGGAAGAATGTAAGACGGTGCACACAGCCTATCTCGACCTTTCCAGTTCGTCTGACACAGTTACCCACTCTGACATCATTGAGAAACTCTCCCAGATAAGGATTAATCCTTGCGTTACTAGATGGGGTAGCCTGTTGGCTCACCGACTGAAAATACACTGAATATTGTTAACTCCACCTCCACCAGTAGACCTGTCACCAGTGGAGTATCACATAGTTCTATGCTGGGCCCTTTACTGTTGGCATCTATTTCTCAGAGGTCCAGGCCAAAGTAGACGGCCTTTGGCTCACCAAGTTCACTGATTGCAAACTGGGAGCAATCAGAGGTTCCCTAACAATGTCCGCATATTACAGGAAGGACAAACACAAATGATTGGTGCCAAAGCCATGGCCTAAAACTAAATGAAAAAATATGTATTATTATTCCCTTTGGCAAAAAGGAATTCCCTACAAATTAGTGTTGACAGTACTCCTCTGAGTTCCATCCCAATGGTGTGAGATTTGAAAACGCAGGTTGGTAGCAATCTATATTTTTACCACCAAGTTTCCAGAGTGGTAAAGGGTCTTCTACATAGTGCACCTCATAAGCCAAGGCATAACATCCAAGTCAAGGGATGTTATAACTCCACTGTACTCAACCCACATCAGACCACTAATAGATTACAATGTACCCTTTTGCATGTACCTCACCAGACACTAGCAGCAACTCAGAGGTTTCTCAGTAAGAAGGTACAGGGATTCCAAACAATGACCTACTTGGACAGGCTGAAAGCCCTCTCACTTTACTCTGTATCTTGTAGGCTGCTGAGAGGTGACTTGTAGGTTCATAGGTTTATACTAGGCTGTCTGCCCTAAGGCATTTATAAGCCTAGCCCAAAGTTTTGTGGCTTATGCCACCCCTTATGTTAAAAAATACTGTGCCCATTAGTTTGTTGTGCTTCTGTCCAGCAGTGACACAGAGATGATTCCCGGGGTAAACCTACGATCTCCCATCCACCGATCAAGATTTCTCTTGAACAGAGCCAGCGAGGTGCTCTGCCTCACATGGACTGGGATTTTATTCCACAGCATAGGGAGTCTCTGGGTGACAAATCTATCCCTCCAGCATGTCCTGTTTATATCCGTGGTAAGGTTTAAGTCGCTTGCTCTAGTGGTTGTGGTAGATTTGGATTTTTTGAGGTGGAGCATGTCCATTAATTCCGGGTTGGACATGGCCTTGTATGTCAGGCACAGGTCACCTCTGAGCAGGCGGTATGCGACTGAATAGAGCTGGAGTTTCTTCAGTCTGGCAGCATATGACAGATTTTGGAGTCCCTTTATCCTTTTGGTGAGGAACATTTGGGGTCTCTCCAATTGCTGCAGGTGTCTGGTGAGATACATCCTGAATGGGGCATTGTACTCTATCATTGGTCTGATAAGTGAAGAGTACAGGGGAACAATGACCTCACTTGAACTGGATGTGAATCCCTTCATGATCAGGTGGGCAATGTAGAAGGTCTTTCTAACCACTTTAGCAATGTGATTGTCAAAAGAAAGGCCACTGTCAACCTGGGTCCCCAGGTCCCTGATAACCTCTTCTGTGCTTAATGGATTGCCACCTATATGGTAGCTTGGGGTTACCTTGTTTTTCCCGAAGGGTATGACTATACATTTTTTGGCATTTAACTTCAGGCCATGGCTCTGGCACCAGTTATCAGTTTCAGTGAGACCCCTCTGAAGGATATCTGTGTCCGATGTACTTTCCACTATGGCGCCCAGTTTGCAGTCATCTGCAAACTTTGTCAGCCATAGTCCTCCTATGTTTGCCTGTACTTCTGAGAAGTAGATGCCGAACAACAGGGGGCCAAGGACCGAGCCCTGTGGGACCCCACTTGTGACCGGCTTGGAGTCTGACATGGCGCCAACAACTCTAACCCTGTGGGTTCTGTCCTTTAGCCAGTTTGCAACCCATCTTGTGACATATGGGTTTACATTTAAGCTGGTAAGTTTCTCTATAATACCCGAGTGGGGTATTGTGTCGAAAGCTTTTGCAAGGTCAAGGTAGGCTGTATGGACTGCATTTCCCTCATCAATGGCTTTGGTGACTGTTTCGAAGAAGTCGACCAAGTTCAAAAGGCATGATCTGCCCTTGACAAAGCCAAACTAGGTCGGGTTCAATGTCTGCAAGTCCCCTATGTCTTTGTTTGAGTTCCATTATGATCCTCTCCATAGCTTTGTAGATCAGGCTTGTTAAGCTTATGGGGTGGTAATTTCCAGGGTCCGTAGAGGTACCGCCTTTGTGGAGTGGGACCACAGTTGCCGTATGCCACTCCTTGGGCACATATCCTGTGGTAAGGCTAAGATTAAACAGCTGCCTTATATGCGGGTTTAGTTCCTCGTTGAGTTCGTGTAGCACACAGCCGGGGACACCATCCGGTCCCATTGATGCTGTGTTTTTAGCTTTAGAGAGAGCAGCTTTCACCTGCGCATTAGAGATGTCTGGGAGGCTACACTCCGCTGGGATAGTTATCTCTCCTTTTGGGGGGGAGAGGGGGGTGAAGTTTGCACTGAACCTGTCTGCCAGTATGTTGGCAATGTCTGTGGGTTCAGTGATTTTTGTATCATTTTGGACTAATTCTGCGCATATCTGGGAGTTTCCAACCAGGTTTCTAACATAGCTGAAGAAGGCCTTATGATTGTCTTTTGAATCTATTGCATTTTTTCTCTCAAATTTGGCCTTGGATGATTTTATGAGTGCTCGTATTTTTTTACTAATAATGATCAAGGGTGTCTTCTCTTTTATGGATTTTGCTCTATCATGTAACAGCTTTCTCCTCTTATTGTAAAGTTTGTTTATGGCTGGGGTCCACCAGACTGGACGTTTGCCCTTGGTGGAAAGAGTCTTGGTTTTATTACGGATTGCCTGATCCATGCAGTCCTGGAGGTGTTCGTAGAAGGCATTTGTAAGGGCTTCCGCAGCTTGGGTTGTGGTTTCCACTGGCTCGGGGGGCCTTCAAGGATACCACACCAGTCTTGAGTAGTGTGAAATTTGCTTTAGAGAAGTTCTTCACTGTGGTCTTTTTTGTTTGGGGTGGGGGAGGGATGTGGATTTCCAGTGAGATAAGTTTGTGATCTGATCTCACCAATGAGGGATATATTTCCGGTGTGGAGCATTTTGTCCCCATGTTTGTGATAATGAGATCTAGTATATTTTCTCTTGTGGGAACGGTGAGTAGTTGTTCCATGGCATTTGAACATATGAACTCCAGGAACCTTTGGGCTAGAAAGTTGGGGCTTGAGTAATGTTCCCAGTCTATATTCGGGTAGTTGAAGTCACCCAATATAATGGTGTTTGGAGATGCATTTATACCCTCCAGTGTCTTCAGGAAGGCTGTGTGGGGTTCCTGAGTTTGAGAGGGTGGCCTGTAGCATGCTACAAATTGTAGAGCAGTTTTGCCTATGGTTAATTGCACCTGGATGGTTTCCGATGCTTCGTGCGTTGCCACCAACCTGGAGGTGTGGGTATCCTTGATGAACATGGATACACCCCCTCCTTTTGTGGTGTGGTCTGGGTTTTGGGGCTGGAACGCATGATATGAGGTAAAACCTGATAGTGCCGGGGTGCTCTCAGGAGCCTTGAACCAGGTTTCAGTCACAGCACAGACATCGATGTTCTCCATACTGAGAAGGGCCTCGAGAGCGTGCATTTTGAGATTTAGACTTCTGGCATTGAGCAGCATTACCCTTAGTTTCTTCCCATTTTTGTTTTCTAGGGTGGTAGGTTTAGAATTTGAGCCTTGCCTAAAAAAGGCACTATGGAGGTGGCAAGAGCCTTAGCCAATATCCGGAATCCCAGGGGTGACAGGTGCAAGCCGCCCCTTGCGAAGCAGCGTGGCTTGTCAAGCATGTCATCCCAGGCAGACAGACACTGGATCCCCTTTGAATGACACCAGAAATTAAGCCAATTGGTAAAGCTGATCATCTTGTCTCTCTGTTGTGGCATCATTCTTGGTGAAGGAAGGATACTGCTCAGGGTCATGGTCATACCTGCCTGGGCTACATAATCAGAGAGCTCCTCTGTCTCTTCATGTAGTCCAGGGAGGTACGTCTCAGGTCGTTCACACCAGCATGGACAATGACTGTGTCATATTTGTACTTGCTGTGGAGTGACCAGAGTGCTTGTGTTATGTGGCGGATTCTAGCGCCCGATAGGCAGCTTACTGTGACTCTCTCCTTGTTCAGCCTGGTGAGTGGGACGTCAGTGTGTCTGACTATGGAGTCACCTATGACAAGTATGTTTGGTGTTGTATTTGGCCTTAAGGGCTGTGACTGCTTTGCACACTGATTTTGTGGTTTATGTGTTGCCTGTGGTGTGTCATGAGGTGGCAGTTGCTTGGATGTCTGCTTTGGAGGCCTCTGCTGTTTAGGTAAATTTTTGCTCAGAGCCTCCGAGTATGACTTTGTGTGTTTATGTGTTTGATTCATTGTTGTGATAGCTTTATGTGAGACTGGTTTTGTGGTGTGTGTAGTTGCCTTCTCCTGTCTGGTCTTGCCAGTCCTGAGTTGAGAGAGCTCAGCCTCCAGTTTGGCTAAATAGCTGCATCTCTCGCAAGTATTTGTGTTATGTGGGAGGAGGAGGAGAGGGTTGTCAGTGTACATGAGGCAATTGTAACATTGCCTCAATATTCCCAAATTTACCAACTGGACAGGAGAGGACGCCAGCATCTGGCCCTTCGACATGCTAGAGAAATTTAGAAGTTAGGGGTGTAACTGAATGAGAGGACTTAGTAAGGACGTGGGTACTCCTGGGGGGGGGGTTTGCTAGTGAGGGACTTTGTATAATACAGAAGTGCTAAACCTGAAAAGAAGATGCTTTTAAGACAAGTAAAAGCTTTTAGGAACAAGTGCTGTGCTTTTTAGTTAAGGGATATACTGTTTAGATTACTAGTAGAGCAGTTCTAAGGGAAAAAATGAAGAACAGACTTTATGGAGCCAGAAAAAGTATAACCTTGTTAAACCAGCGCTGCCCGATGCTGCTCTAGTGGCAACTCCGTGCTAAAGCACTCTAAAGCGTGCTTGATAGCAGGGGCTGGAAAGAGCCAGGAATTGACCCAGAACAGCCAATAAAACTACAGTTTCAAGTCAGTAACCACTCCCACGGGGGGCAGGGAAGCAGCTCAATGTTTATCACTGCCACTGATCAACAGAGAGACTTTCCTTTAGCCCAAGCAAAAATGGCCTCACAGAAACTTACAAAACAGTTCAAGAACAGCAAGCCTGTAACTTGAACTTTTTTAAATTTCAGAAAAGTGGGGAAAAAAGCAAGATTTTTTTGTTTTTGTTTTTTTCAGAGATAGCAGAGGTTCACAAGTAATATCAAGTTATAACAGTGCAGTAAATGATCCCACACAAGAGTGCTAGGTCAAAGACAGAAAATATGCAAGTTTTGAGGAAAAAAACGATTTTAAAATTAAGTGCAAACAGGAAATTCAGTATACAGCTTTTGGTTGTGCTCCAAATACAGCTACTAATGCAGAAATCAAGTTTAACAAGCCAGAAAATGCTCAAACTAGGCAGCTATGCAGAAAAACTTCTCAAATAAACAGGAAAAATACTTAAAATCTCAAAAGTGGCTCCTTTCTTCTCTCAGCGTTTTCTCCTCTTGGTGGGTGCTTCACCAACAGCCAACAAGCCTGAAAAGACTTGTGCCTGACCTGTAGGGCACTCTCCAACCCTGCCCTAATTGAAATTGCTGCACATCTGAAAGTCAAATGGCTCAAGAGTCACTTGCTCTAGTGATCTTAGCTGAGCTTGTGACGTTAACACATCATGCTAGAGAGGCGCATATGTGCTTCTCTGGAATAGACACCCATTCATGTAAAACAGAGCTCCTTACTGACCCTATTCAAACGCAGTCCAGATAATTGGATAGGAGACAGCAAATTCACCCCTGGGGTGGCAGCCATGTCCCTCATGGACAGGGGTAACAGGTGTTGATCACAGACCTGCTCTGTTCATAAATTAATTCTGCGAATTACCCCAAAAAAAACAAGTAAGGATACTTGGGACTAATATGACTAGGCTTGTAAAGGCTGTAGGGCTGCTAGCCTAGTAACCTCCCATGAACCTATAGTGGTTCCAGTTTCTCTACAACCATCTGGACTTGGATAGTGATCTCATGTTTCCACTTAGGTTAGTGTAACACCTCTATAGCATCTTTAAAAGTTTCCAAAGCTGTTTTTTGAGAGCACCCCTCCTATTACTGCCAGTCTGAGATGGTATTTCCATAAGATATTGCTATTCTGCTTAAGCGTTAACTGAACTTGAATTTGAATCAGCAGCATCAGTAGCTTTTATGTTCCTTACTTGGAAGACTGCTTTTCTTGTGGCTGTTGTATCGGCCAGGTGGATTTCAGAGTTACAGGCCTTTTCTTGCAAACCTCCTCCTAATTATTTTTCATAGAGACAGTCTCTTTAAGGACTAACGCATCTTTTCTTCCTAAATTGTCATTGAAAATAAATTTAAGCCCATCAACCAACCTACCAGTCTTTTTTTCCCTCCCAGATTCTCGAACAGAGGTGAATACAGTCTACATATGTTGGATGTTCACAGCCAACTCCGGCTCTACCTTCAAAGAAATAAACACTTAAGGAAATGTGATAAATTGTTTGCTATCTCAGGACCTAAGTTGGGCAAAGCGGCTGCTAAGGTTACTCATACAATCTGATAACTATTTTGAATTCCCTTTTTTCCATGTTTAAAGGGGCTTATCCCTACAATCTAAACTTAAAGCTCATTCCGCAAGGGCAATAGCCACTTTAACAGCCGTCACAAATAGATTTCTGATTGATATTTGTGCTGCTGCCATTTGGTCAACAGTACACACATTTGTCTCATTTTAAATTAGAGGTCTACTGTAGATCACATTCCTCTTTTGGTTCCACCATTTTCAAGAACGTCCATCCTTAATACCACCCAGGTAGAAACAGCTTGGGAATCTGTCCCTTGTGTTGAATTGAATGAAAATAGATCACATCAGATAGGAAAGTTTTGTACTTGCCATATTGTTCAATCTGTGTGGTCTGTTTTTTGCCCAATTCAACCTCCTTACCTCCTGCCCCCTTCAAAATTAACACCTGTTGGGTTCTAGTGACTGACTCACTTGTACCTAGTCTGTGAACAGTCCTGCCAGAGTGGCCTCCAATTCTGGATATTTTCTGTCTGTTAGTAATTTGCTTTGAATGTTGTGTTGTATACAACCCTTCAATTGCTGGGGCAAATTCTCTGAGGTGGAATAGAGAGATTTATGGGTAGGGGAGGTGCTAGAGCCCTATATCCATAAAGCTTCAGAGATATCCGACAACCCATGGTTAAATTAGATGAAAATCCAGCAACAAGAATCTATCGTTATGTGAAGTGCATAACTTGAAAAAAAGTTTCCTCAAGGCAGGCTTGCTCTGTTCATGGGCTCCTTTTTATGGCATTCTGCTCCTTTAAGTTTATTAAAAAGCCTCTGTTAACCTTCTAGAAACTTGATGGTGAATGTTCACTTTGAAACTTGCACTGAAGTTTTTCATAAAGGTTCCCAATTA
This sequence comes from Protopterus annectens, assembly GCF_019279795.1. Classification (NCBI taxonomy): domain Eukaryota; kingdom Metazoa; phylum Chordata; order Ceratodontiformes; family Protopteridae; genus Protopterus; species Protopterus annectens. The sequence goes on along the minus strand of NC_056735.1, from coordinate 936,090,919 downwards.
AATCCCTACATCACAAGATGGGTTGCCATCTGGCTCACTGACAGAATCCACACTGTAAAAGTTGCAGACTCCAAATCTGATTTCAAACCAGTGACAAGTGGAGTACCACAGGGTTCAGTCCTGCGACCTCTCCTGTTTGGTGTCTACTTCTCTGAAGTACAGGCCAACACAGAAGGCCTTTGGCTAATGAAGTTCACAGATGACTACATACTAGGAGGCATTGTAGAGTCCCCAAATGTGGACATCCTACAGAAGGGACTCACTGAGACAGATGCCTGGTGTCAGAGCCATGTCCTCAAGCTCAGTGCCAAAATGTGCATTGTCATCCCCTTTGTTAAAACTCTCTACCCATGAGCTACCACATAGGCGGCAGTCTACTTAACGCAGAATGTGTGATAAAAGACCTTGGGACCCAGGTGGACAGAAGTCTCTCTGGTAATCACATTGCCACAGTAGTCAGGAAATCCTTCTACATGGCACACATCACAAAAAGTGTTCTCATCCAAGAAAAAGAGGTCATTATTCACTACTCTTTCATTAGACCCATTATAGAGTATAATGCCCCTTTTGGAATGTACCTCACAAGACATCTGCAGCAGCTGGAAAGACCACAGAAGTACCTCGCAAAGAGGATTACTGGCCTCAAACAGATGCCCTACACTTCTTTCGGCTTTTCCCGGTTAGGGATCGCCACAGCGGATCACCTGTCTGCTTTTGATTGGCAGTGGAGTTTTACAGCGTTGAGTTGCCAGCCCGGCACCCAGCCTTGCACAGAAGACTTGCACTGTCTCGCACACGCACTCACTTTAGAGTGTCCAGTCCCACCTACAGCATGTCTTTGGGATGTGGGAGGAAACCGGAGCACCCGGAGGAAACCCACGCAACCACAGGGAGGACATGCAGACTCCGCACAGAAGGCACCCCAGCCGAGGATCAAACGGAGAACCTCTTGCTGTGAGGCGGCAGTGCTAACCACTGCACTACCGTGGCCGCCCAAATCAGCATTTCCTGCACCAGATGCAGTGGTGCGAAAGATGAGCCACGCTTTCTTCTCTATAGAGGTTCATTTATCTGTCATTTCAGCATGTCTGTCCATGGCTGACCCCTCTTTTCAAAGCATTTTCATGTTAAAATGCTTTTCAAAAGGGTGCATAAGAGGCAGAAAAGCTGGCCTTTCCTTGGGATCTTTATTTTGTTTTAAAGAAGCTGACACTTGCACCATTTGACACAGCTAACTTGGCTGACGTAAGGCTCTTAATATGGAACAGTTTAACTGATTTGCTCTGACCTCAAGAAGGGTATTTGCATTGCAAGCTCTTAATGAGTCAACCCTACCTAATTTTTCACAGGGACAGGGGTTTCTTTGAGAAGTATCCCATCCTTATGCCTAAAGTGGTGTCAAAGTTTACTTCAAGTAAACTGTGCCCACATTTTCTTTTGAACCTAAAAATGATGGAGAAAGGATACACCATACCTTGGATGTCCACAGAGAAATCTGATACTATTTTGACAGAACTTAATTTTTCAATTCTTCGGAACAGTTCATTTTTTGTGAAGTTAAGAAGGGAGCAACCTACAGTGGATGTAAAATGTTTACACACCCCTGTTAAAATGCCAAGTTTTTGTGATATAGAAAAATGATGCCACAGTAAATAATTTCAAAACTTTTCCCACCTTTGATGTGACCTATAACTTGTACAATTCACTTGAAAAACAAATCTGGTAGGGGAAAATATATTAAAAAAAAAAAAAAAAAAAAAAAAGTACAATACGCTGGTTGCATAAGTGTGCACACCCTTAAACTAATACTTTGTGTGTTTACACCCTTTAACTAATACTGAGATGAAGCACCTTTTGATTTAATTACAGCAGTCAGTCTTCTTGAGTAGGAGTCTATCAGCATGACACATCTTGACTTGGCAGCATTTGTCCACTCTTCCTTGCAAAAACTCTCCAAATTTGTGAGATTGTGAGGGCATCTCTTGTGCACAGCCCTCTTCAGGTCACCCCACAGATTTTCTATTGGATTTAGGTCTGGGCTGTGGCTGGGCCATTCCAAATCTTTAATTTTCTTCTGGTGAAGCCATTCTTTGGTTGATATGGATGTATGCTCGGAGCCATTGTCATGTTTAAAGTTGAAATTCCTTTTCATCTCCAGCTTTCTAGCAGACGCCTGAAGGTTTTGGACCAAAAGTGACAGGTATTTAGAACGGTTCATAATTCCCCCCACCTTGACAGCTGAAAAAAAGCAACCCCAAAGCATGATACTGCCCACCACCATGCTTCACCATGAGGATGGTGTTCTTTTGGTGATGCAAAGTGTTTTTTGCGCCAAATGTAACTTTTGGAATTGTCGCCAAAAAGTTCAACCTTGGTCTCATCAGACCATAACACATTTTCCCCACATGCTTTTGGGAGACTTGATGTGTTGTTTTGCAAATTTTAGCCAGGCCTGGATGTTTTTCTCTAAGAAAAGGCTTCCGTCTTGCAACCCTACCCCATAGTTCAGACCTATGGAGAATACGGGTGGTTGTTGACACATCTAGTACACAATCAGTACTTGCCAGAAATTCCTGCAGCTCCTTCAGTGTTGCTGTAGATCTCTTGGCAGCCTCCCTGACAAGTTTTCGTTTTGTCTTTTCATCAATTTTGGAGGGACGTCCAGTTTTTTGCAACATCACTGTTGTCCCATGTTTTCTCCACTTTTTGATTACTCTCGTTTCTGTGTTCCATGGTATATCTACTGCTGTGGAAAATTTTTTGTACCCTTCTGACCGATAACATTCAACAGTAAGATCCCTTTGATGCTTTGTAAGGTCTCTGCGAACCATGGCTTTTGCTGTGACAGGCAACTGAGTAAATGTCAGGAAAATCCTAGTAGGACATCTGAACTTTATTTGGGGTTAATCAGAATCTCTCTAATTGATGGCAGGTGTGTACCCAAAAAGACAATGTTGTAATTAAAATGTGCTTTAATTTAACAAAGTATTAGTTTAAGGGTGTGCACACTTTTATGCAACCAGCGTATTGTATGTGCAGAGGTTCTAAGCTTTGGATACATTAAGAGACTGGTAGCAACCACATTAAAAGATCTGTGATCATGGGTGCGAAAAGTCTTAACTAAATTCAGTACCTCCCAATCCTTTGGATCAAGAGTCATGTCCCCATGCATCTTTTGCTGGAGTCTTTTGGGCATAGACCAGTAGGCCAAAGTCATATGGCTAACCCTAGTCTTTCTGATAGGATTATATCTGATCACTGGCCTGGAAGTGAGGCAAAACTTTGTTTATCTTGTTTATTTTCCTCCCTGTGCAACCTTCATTAGAAGAAAAGTGGGCTAGTCTCTAAGGATTCAATGTATAACATTAGCTGAACAAACAGCTTTGATATATTCTAGAATTCCCTTATCCAAGATCTTCCGATAAGGTGAGTTCACATACTAAAACTTTCCTTAATATCAGTTGTGGAAAATACAAGATTGTTTAGTTTCTGGTTTGTGGTGGTGGGATGGCAAAGTGTGGCAAAGCTATTCCATGAAAGTAAATAGATTTGTATAAATGTTTTTGTGGTTAAGATTCACACCATTCAGTATGGGTTATTAAAAATAAAGTAATACAAGATTTCAAAGAAGGTAATTCAGCAATAGTGAAACTTTTGTGTGTAACGTACACCCTCTCTTTCAAGAACTGATATGGTTGGAGACCACTTAGTATAGAGCAATACTAGTTTAAAAAAATTTAAAAAAAAAAAGGAAGCAGCAGTATTTCGTGGTGCTGGATGTTGTGCATTGTAACATTGTAATTTATCTATAGCAAATTTATTTATGTTCTGTCTGGTTTTGTTTCGTTAACTAGACATTTTTGAGTTTGAACTTGGGATGCATCAAATAGATGGAAGCAGATTGATTCCAGATTCTTGGTTTTATTAGGATATTTTAAGTTTGTGGAACTCTGGGAGTAATTGGGGATAGGTAGGTGGCTGTCACTTGAAGGTTGTTGCACATAGTGTAAGTGGTCATAATAAAGCTGTTAATGCAATATATGAATGCCACGTATTAGAACTTTTAAATGTTTTTAACATGTTAGTAATTGTAAATTAAGCTACTTTCTTTTAGTAATTGCTACTAACTGCATCAGTTAAAACTGTTCATTTCTTAGTGCCTCTGTATCTAAACTGAACTTTTGCTTCCCGGCAATGAATATTAAGAAGTTTAAGAAAATGCTTTGCAAATTTGAGATATTTACTTAAAACATTGTTTAGTGTCTGTATTTGAGCTGATGCATTTTCCCATGCTGCATTCTGTGTTTTTGCTTGATATATTATTGTCAAGTCTACATTTGGGAGCTGAATAGCAAAGTGATGTGGTCACAGAATAATTACTGTAAAGAAAAGCAAAATTAACAAATCTTGTTTCATGCATTTTTGATTGTAATAGTTGGCACTTTGCTAAGTCTAAATGATTTTCAAAGTGGTATGTAGATTAACCCCTGTAAAAACAGCGTCCGCTGATACGCAGATAAATGTATTTAAAACGGCCATAGTGATGTTTAGAAAAATCATACTTTTCACTGAATCACCTGATTGTCTTTAAAGACTGTTATTCCAACAGTCAAAATTCAGTAGCCACGCTAGCTTTGATCTATGTTTTTTTTCTCTTCAGTGTCTGTAATTTGTCTGTATTCCCTGTGATTAATGCTAAAACAATTGGACTTGGTGTGTGTTGCATGACTGCCATTCTTTGCTAGCAGTTTTGGAGCTGTTTTGTTTTAAGTGAGCTTATCCTCTGTAAATAGAAGCAGCTTAATTTATACTGCTTAATTGCTTATTCATGTATGGAGCCAAGCATTCAACATCCTTTAGTTGTTCGGTGTTCTGTAATTAAGATGTTGTTGGGAAGCCTTGTCAGCAAGTCTTTTGTGTAAAGGTTAAATCTGCTGCTGGTTTCTGATTCTCCATTCATTAATAACATTGGCACAAAATCAGCATAGCAAATGGTATAATAGTCCTAGATGAATTGTGACATAGGTAACTAGTTGTTTTTATGGTTCCACAGCAGCTGTTATTGGTAAAAAATTACTTGGAGATTCCATAGCTTTGCTGACATGCTTCATAAATGAGTTTGTGACCTACTTCAGATATTTTATCTAGGTAAAAGGTATGAAGGTGTATGTAGTTTTGTAAGTGATCAGTACTTTCTTGTTTTATCTATTCATGCTTTTCACCTAAAGATCAATAGAAGTAATTCCTTTAATTTTGTATAAAACGCTAGGCATTTTATTTCTCTGTGTGTACATCGTGTTATAACGTATCTGTGGCTATATATATGTATGTCATAGCCTTAAAAACTCATGCTGTACTTTTTTGAAGACTAGGCAAGTACTGTATATTTAAACAAAGCAGGCTGGAAAACGGACCTTTACTGTTGGTTTAATTTGCAGTTTAATTTCATTTGTTTGTTAGCTGAATAAGTGAACTGATGGCCCTTGGGCAGCCTTTAGCCACAACTCTGGCCGCAAGGGTAAAGTGTGTGTGCGTGTGTCCACACACACACACACACACACACACACACACACACACACACACACACACACACACACATATGCAAAACATTTACTGTGGTGAGTGACTGTTGCGGATAGTCATCATTATAATCCCCCTTTATCCAATTTTCTACATGGGGTCTGGGTATCATTACTGTCGCCATCTCTCTTGATTCAGTGTCACACTGCTGCAGATCTTTTTCACACAATCCATTCACCTCTTTGCTGGACTAACTCATTTCCTCTTGCCTTCTTCCTGTCTGTCCCAAATCATATTCACCAGATTGTCTTCTGCTTTTCTACACGTGTCCGAACCACCATAATCTGATGTTCATCGTGCATACAGCTGCAGTCATAACAGATGGGTTCTCCTGCCATCAGGCAGGTCCTCGGTCGGCCGAATTCCAAATTCTAGGTCCGGCGTCGGTTGTCGTTGCTTCTTCCCTGACGTCAGTGCGACAGGGGTATAGAACCAGCCGACGCCATTTTCTTCAGTCTTTCTTGCCGCGCGGTGCCCGAAGCAGTTCGCAAGTGCTGGTCGGCCAGCTCCTGAAATTACGAAAATTTTGCAGCCGAAGTCTTCTTGAAAGCTAAGTACCCCGTTGGGGAAACTTTTCTTGCCTCAGACCGATGTCAGACAAAGTTAATAATTGTATTTCATGTGGGAAGCAAATACCACATAAAGATTTTTCATTCCCTCTGTATTCCTTGCTTAGGCCCAGACCACGACGTCTCGGTCTGTCATTTTTGTGCTACATTCAACAAACGCACCATTAAGCGTCGGGCGGAGTTCGCCCAGCATTATTTTGGCAAAAAATTTAACTTAATGTCGTCGGATACTCCGACTCCAGTTTTGTCTAAAAAATGCAAAGATAAGGACCGACACACGAGGTCCGCGGCAGGAGTGTGACACCAAAGCCAACTACAGGTGGTCCGGTTCTCAGCGAGGCGCCTACGCAGCCCCTGACTACCGACGACACTTCATTGGCGGTGTCTTCTGTACCCAAGGTCGCAGGCTCTTCGGCCCACACCCCGACTACAGATACCGAAGTTACTCTTGGTGTTGAATCTCAAAATGTAGACAGGTCTGCCTCCTCTCAAGGTGTTTTCAGACCTTCCTCTTCTTTTTCCATCAAGGCTTTCACTAAGTCTAAAGCAGCCATGCAGCCATGCATTCTAAGAGACAAGCTACACAGGGCCCATCTCCAGGCCCCATGCCTAAAAAAACAGATGCTTAAAATGGCTGAGGATTTAATTAATCTTATCAGGGGTTCTCAACACCCCCCCCAGACAAAAGGCCCAGAGTGGAGGAAGAATCCCCTTCCTCTGACCAGGCCTCCCTTATATCAGAGCACTCTGATGAACAGGAACTTTCTTACTCCCCTTTTGAAGATTCTGATGCAGAGGAGTCCATTCCCTCTGTCTCCCCTCCAGAGGATTACTCATTTGGGGAAACCTTGCATACCTTAAGGGAACACTTCCACTGGGAAGGCCAAGAGTACTCAGATTCCAAGAAAAGGCTTAGGGATTTTCTCTTGCTACCTCAGCACAGGCCTCTGGCTATACCTCCGGCCTTAGACATACTAGATGATGTGTACTCTGAGGCCTGCCTTAACCCGAATTCTTTACCTCCAGCCCCAGTCAAGCCTGACAGGTACTACCGGGTTCCTGACTCACACCAATTTTTATACAAAAGCCATGCGGCTGACCCAGAAACTATCTCACAGGGCCCCAAGGGAATTAAGGCCTCCACTGCTAAAAATCCATTACCTTCCGAAAGAGATTCCAGATCCTTAGAAAGGTGGGGAAAAAAGGTATATACCTCGGCCACCTTAACCATGAGGGCATTAAACTGCCAGTTCCATATGCTAAAGTACCAACAGTTTCTGTTATCACAATTGAGAAGAGTAAAATGTCACAACCTGAGCAACCAGACTTGAAGGAGTTGCAGGATTTGATGCATAGTGCAGAACAAGTGGGTAAACATACCTTGCAATGTGGTTTTGATGCTCCAGAGGCCTCATGTAGAGCTGCTGTTACAGGATCAGTGATACGAAGACATGCCTGGCTCAAGGAACAAACCTTACCGGATCATGTCAAAGCCAAATTACTAGATGCCCCTCTTCAAAAGGATGTATTATTTGGTGTTAATGCTGAGGAGGTATTAAAGGAAATGGAGGAAAAGGCTAAATTGATGCAAACAGTGAAAGAATTTCTACAGGTACAACCTCCATGTTTCAGTAGAAATTGGCCTTCCAAAAATTGGTCCTTTCCAGCCACGGACAGGCCCCAAAGAGGTAGATACAGGCGCCCGAGGGGCAGAGGGCAATCTCAAGGATCGTTTAGAGGCAGACAATGGCAAGCTCCTACACAAAGAGTTTGTGAGGATAGATGTTATGTGATCCTATCTCGCCTACATTCTAACTGATGGGTTCGGAGCCGATCCCTCGGCTCCGACTCGGCACGCTTATGCCAAAGAGCGAAGTCTCTTATTGGCTGAGCTTACTATATCCCAGGATGCACCACTACCAGTCCCCCAGATCTCGTTTGCCGCTTTCCTGCGAAGACGTGGTCTCGAGCTGGCTGGGCTGAGTAGTTATTTTAACTAACTTTTTCTGTCAGTTTTTTGCTGTTTCTTGTCTCAAAAGCTGTTTTAACGGCTAACGCTCTCATTGTGTGTGTTTGGATTGTTGAAGACTTGTGTGATTGGGTTGAGTTTGATTTCGGCCCCCCTTCATCTAGGGCCTTCCCGGTCAGTCAACCCTTCTAAACCTTACAGGGTTTTCAAAGTTCCCTATCTTTTGCACTCTAAGCGATAACTGTAAGCCTATATTTAGGTTTGTCAATCAGTAAGTCAGTAATTGTATTTTTTCCTGTCAAAGTTACTGAAATTGTCTTCCATAATGTCTCAGACTCCTAGGCCTTCGGGCTTTAAAAAATGTACAAAATGTAGTTTCAAAATGTCTATCACAGACGATCACTCGCTCTGTGTGTATTGTTTGGGTGCAAAACACTTACAGGAGTCATGCAGCGTATGTCACGCTTTTTCCTCAAGGGTCCTCCAGGAGAGGAAAAATAAATTGATTCTTAAGGGGTTAATTAAACCTTCCTTTGAAGAAGCCTTGGCATCCTCTCCTTCTCGGCTAAAGAAAAGGCGCCGGTTCCGACCAGTCCGTCGGATCCGACCGCCAAGAGACATAGGCAGGCCTCTCCTTCGGCTCCAAGGACTTCGGAGCCGAGGTCGGAACGGTCTGCCTCGATGCCACCAGTATCGACGACTCTGGCTTCGGAGCCGATGGCTGGGGCATCGAGAGGCGGGTCACCTTCGTCGGCTCCACTGGTCTCGGAGCCGACAAGGGTTGCCCGCTCAGACACTTCCTCCTCGGCGCCGAAGTCCACCTCGGCACCGATGGAATCTGGTGTGTGTATTCCTTCGGCGCCGATAGTCATCGAGTCACCTCGGAGCCGGTCCCCTAGTCCCTTGGGGCCGTTGGAGAGGCCGTCTCGAACCCGTTCTGTTTCCTCTTGGTCTTCGAGGATGTCAGATTCTGATATAGACAGGGTGCTCCAAAGACTGTTCCAATCCCCAGTCTTCCAAAAATTTGTTTCGGTTCCGACCCAGTTGGCTTCGGAGCCGATGACCTTGGCCCACCCCATTGCCTTTCCTCCTCCGACTGCTTCGCTCCGGAGCAGGTGCTGTTGGAGCCGGTGGAGATCTTAGGGTCGGCTCCGACCCTTACTCCAACCCGGCCTTCGGGTCCGAGTTTGGTACGCTGGACTTCTTCGGCTGGACCCGGGGTGATGTTTGGGACCTATGCTGGGTTCCGAGCCTCCCTCGGTGCTTCGCTGCTTGGGACTTCCGTCTGCTATCATGGCTCGGGGACCGGACACTCCCAGGATTCTGGGGTCCGGCTTTCAGAGCCATGAGGAGTGCCTTGGCCAAGTCCTCTTCGCCATCTCTCCGGCTTTACCGGCACCTTCCCTGGGCGTGGAGACTGGGTCTTTGGCAGTTCCCTGTCCGTAGTCAGCGGAGCCCGGGCCTGAGGTTACCCCAGTGGGGTTCCCCTCCTCCTGCGGGTTCTTCGCAGTTGTCTTCGGAGGAACCCCCAAGGAAGAGATCGTGCAAGAGGAAGCACGTGGACTCCCCCGAGTCTATTACATCAGACGCTGATCTTGATGATGCAGAGGGGTCCCCGAAGTCGTCCTCGGATGATGTCTCATTTGCAGACATCTTAGAGATCCTCAAACAACGAGGTGGCTGGATATCCAAACCCCCCTCTGCTGATGAGTCAGTGCTCCTCAAGGCCTTTGGGGCCCAGCCCTCCGCCTCCTGGGTGTCTCCGCCCTTCGACGAGCTTCTGGATTTAGTTTGTCGAAGGGCGTGGGAACATCCAGATACCGTGGAACCAGTCCCTTCTCGTCCAAATAAATTTTTGTCTGCTCCCCGAGAAGGAGTTCCTCACTAAAGGCGTGGCTGTAGATGCCATGGTGGTGGCATCTGCTACACAACAGGACGTGGCAGAGGCTTCAACGTCCATCCATCCTCCTAATAAGGAGTCTAGGAGTATGGACAGGTACGGGAAGCGCACCCTGACTTCAGCGGCCTTTACGTTAAGGTCTCTGAATTATTTGGCACATTTTACCAGGCTTCAGAGGGATCTGGTCAAGGAGTTGTCAGATTCCCTCTCGGGTAACCTACCTGAGCAGCTAGCCCAGTCAGTTGGCTCTCAGTTGGCTATCCTTACGTCAATTTCTAACTCGTCCATGAGGCTCATTTCCTATGCGGCCAAGGCGGGTAGAGCGGCAGGCACAGGCATGGCTCACGGAGACAAGCCTGGCTCCGCTTGTCAGTTCATGGAGGCCTTCAAGTCTTCCTTCGCGACGCCCTTTGATGGGTCCTCCTTGTTTGGACTCAAGGTTAAAGACACCCTTACCGCTGTGAGCAAGAGGGAAAAACTTTATCTGCCGTAGGTGCCGTTATTCCACTCCCTTCGGCCTTACCCCAAGGCTAAAGGAGGGAAAATGTGGTTCCGCAAATCCCGTAAGTTTTTCTCCCAACAGCAGGAAGATTCCCTTCCAGAGGCAGAGGACGGGAAATTTTTCAGGGAGACGCCGTCCCAGAGGCGCAGAGGGCCCCGCAATTCTGGAGACCGCGAGTCCTTTCGTGGCTCTTCAGCCTCCCACACGTCATGAGGGATTGCCCGGCTGTGCTGCTCGAGCCAGTCGGGTGTCGTTGCCAAGCACCTAAAAGCCTGGGAGTCAATCACTCAGGACAGATGGGTGCTTCGGATCATTGCCGGAGGTTACACCATCCCATTCACATACCGCCCCCACCGTCCAAAAGAATCCCGGACCCACCACCCAGTCAAAGGGAAATGGCAGCCGCAGAAGCTTTAAAGCTGCTAGAAAGGAGTCATCCAACCGGTCCCCACAGACCAGATCGGATCAGGAAATTACTCCAGGTTCTTTTAGTGCCAAAAGACAGGGGACCTGAGACCAATATTGGATCTCAGCAGACTGAACCAATCCGTCACGAAATCCAAATTCGAATGGTCACGTTACAATCCATTCTCCCATTGTTGGAGAAGGATGTTTGGATGTGCTCCATAGACCTCAAGGACGCCTATTATCACATACCGATACATCAGGCGTCCAGGAGGTATCTGCGCTTCAGCCTGGGAGTCAGTCATTACCAATTTTGCGCTCTGCCCTTTGGTCTCACCACAGCCCCCAGGGTGTTCACCAAGTGTTTGGCAGTAGTGACGGCTCACCTGAGAAGTCTTGGATTCCAAGTTTTTCCCTATCTGGACGACTGGCTCCTGACTGCCACCACCAGGCATCTACTAATGGACAACCTCAAAGCCACCATCTCCTGGGTATTACCCTGGGGATTACATTCAATTGGTCAAAGTCTGTCTTGCTGCCCTCTCAACGCATAAAGTTCATAGGAGCAGAGATAGACTCAAGATTGATGCGTCTTTCTTCCTGCCGAAAGGATCCAAACTTTACAGGGCCAAGTTCAAGCTCTGATCTCGAGATCCAAAGCCCCAGCCAGGATGGTTCTACAAGTTTTAGGCTCAATGTCTGCCACGGTTCTTTTAGTTCCTCTGGCAAGATTGCACATGAGGATTCTTCAGTGGCTATTGTCAACTCAAAGGTCCTTTCAGGATCTTCCCTCAATCATCACATCATGATTACGGAAATATGCAAAAGGGACCTTCGCTGGTGGCTTCAGACATCCAATTTGGATCAAGGAAACCCCTTTGTTCTTCCCTCTCCAGTGGTTACCCTGACGACAGATGCCTCCCAGATAGGGTGGGGGGGGGCGTTGTCTGGGCAGGCTAGTTCAGGGCTCCTGGCTTCCAGACGAAGCTCTTCTCCACATCAACGTGTTGGAGATGAGGGCTGTACTTCTATCCCTACAGGCCTTACACAAGTTTCTTCCTCAGGGCATCATCGCCATCCACACAGACAACATGTCGGTGGTCTGGTATCTGAACAAACAAGGAGGGACCAGATCGTACCCCCTTTGCAGAGAGGCCATGAGAGTGTGGGAATGGGCTGTAGCTACCAACCGCTTCTTGGTAGCGTCCCACATCCCGGGAAGGTCAAATATATTGGCAGACAAATTGAGCAGGACAATTCTCTCTCCTCACGAGTGGTTTTCAGGAGATGGGGGACGCCGTGCTGCGACCTATTTGCAACTCCACTAAACACCAAGTGCCAAAGGTTCTTCTCCTTGATCCCACATCAGGGAGTACCAGCTATGGATGCTCTAGCACAACCTTGGCCAACAGGGCTACTTTATGCCTTTCCTCCAATTCCACTTCTCCCCAAAGTTATTCAAAAAGCTTCTCAATTGGGGTCCTCAATGATACTGATTGCCCCATACTGGCCTCGTCAGGTATGGTTTCCTTACCTGAAGAAGCATGCGGTGGACGATCCATGGACTTTAGACCTAATTCCGGACTTGCTAATCCATCAGTCGGGACATCGGCATCAGTCCCTTCAATCTTTGAAATTGACAGCTTGGCTCCTCCACTTCCGACTTTAGTTAGAAGGCACACACTAGACCCGGAAGTTGTTCACATTTTATCTTCGGCCCACAAACCCACCACTAACAAATTGTACCTCAGTAAGTGGAAGAGGTTTGCTATCTGGGCTCAGCTCAAGGGCTTAGACCCTATCACTGCTCCTGTCCCAGAGGTCTTGAAATTCTTGACATCCCTGTTTAATCAAGGATCTTCTGTCTCAACTATTAAAGTCCAACTAGCGGCTATCTCTAAATTCCACGAATCCATGGATCCTCCTTTGATGAGCAGCAGACTATGCAAAACTTTCATTAAAGGTGCGAGCCTATTAAGACCCCAATTTTTCATCCTGCACCTCCGTGGGATCTTGATTTGGTGCTTCGCGCATTAACATCTTCCCCTTTCGAACCGGCTGCTACATGTGAGTTAAAATATCTGTCTTGGAAAACTGCCTTCTTAGTTGCAATTACTTCTGCAAGAAGAGTTTCAGAGCTTCAAGCCCTGTCTATTAAGCCACCGTACTTGATTTTCCACAAGGATAGAGTATCACTTAGGCCTAATCCATCCTTTGTCCCAAAGGTCTGTTCTAGTTTCTGTCTCCAACAATCTCTAGAGCTACCAGTTTTCTTCCCAAAATTCTCCAATGAAGCAGAATACACTCTCCATAAATTGGATGTTCACAGGCAATTACGCTTCTATTTAGACAGGACTCAGCAACTTCGTAAGTCAGACCAGTTGTTTGTGTCCTTCTCAGATAATAAATTGGGCCAAACCATCACAAAAGCTACTATCTCCAAATGGATCAGAGATTGCATAACTCAGGCTTATTCTTCTTGAATAAGCAACTTACAACATCTATCAAAGCTCATTCTACCAGAGCTATGGCTACTTCTATAGCTTTTCATTCCAAGCTCGCTATATCGGAAATTTGTGCTGCGGCTACTTGGTCCAATCCGCACACTTTTATTTCCCACTACAAATTGGATGTGGCATCTAAAGGACGAGCTTCATTTGGTTCCACGGTACTCAGGAGTGTTTTCCAGTGAGCCACCCAGGATTCAGGTGCTAGGGACGCTGTCCCATCAGTTAGAATGTAGGCGATAGGATCACATAACATCTTTTAGTTATGTACTCACCATAACTTCAGATGTTTGGGATCCATCTACACATTCTATACCCACCCTCCTTCCCCTGCCTTGGAGATCAGAAGAGATTGAACGGTTTTGAGTTCTACTGTTTTATCTTGTTTCATCTGACGATGTTATATAAGCAGGGCGTGCATGTATGCGGACAAACTAGATCTGGGGGACTGGTAGTGGTGCATCCTGGGATATAGTAAGCTCAGCCAATAAGAGACTTCGCTCTTTGGCATAAGCGTGCCGAGTCGGAGTCGAGGGATCGGCTCCGAACCCATCAGTTAGAATGTAGGCGAGATGGATCCCAAACATCTGAAGTTATGGTGAGTACATAACTAAAAGTTCGCAGCCATTCAGAAAGCAAGCCCAATGACTTTCCTCTTTGCATGCCAAGCAAGGCTCAAATGGCAGCACCTTAGGCGGAAAACTGGCATTATTTTCAAAAAAATGGCATATTGTCTCAAAAGGCAAATGGGTCCTGGACATTATAAACGGAGGCTACAGATTCCGTTTTCACACCCTTCCAAAAATGAGAGGCATGCCAAACCTGCCACACAATCAAAGGGCAGAGGCACAAAAACAAATTTCAGATCTCATGGACATGAAAGCTATTCAAGAGGTACCTACTCACGAACAGGGTCAAGGTTTTTATTCCAGACTATTCCTGGTACCAAGGAAGGGAAAAGATTGGAGACCTATTTTGGACCTATCCATCCTAAACACATTTTTACTCGTACCAAAATTCAAGATGCTTACTTTACAGCAGCTTCTTCCCATGCTGGGCAAGGAGTCTTGGCTGGTAACATTGGACCTCAAGGAGGCATACCTGCATGTCCCAATCGGACAAAATTGCAGAAGATACCTCAGATTTCTTGCAGGTTCAACCCATTATCAATTCTCTGCATTGCCCTTTGGCTTATCTACTGCGCCCAGAGTATTCACGAAATGCCGCCTGGCATCAGTAATTGCCTACTGCAGACTTCAAGGGATACAAATATACCCCTATTTGGACGACTGCCTGATCCAAGCGGACAGCAAGCACATACTTCTGAAACATCTGGCTTGTGTAATAATGTTGTTGAATTCTCTGGGATACAGAGTCAACAAAAAGAAATCAAGGCTGATACCCTCTCGGAAAATAATTTTCCTGGGTGCCAACTTGGACACAAACACCCAGATGGCCTACCTCACGCCAGAGAAGCAAGGGCAACTAACTCAATACTTCAGAACACTAGCAAATTTCACCAGGCTGACTGCAAGGAAAATCCTGCAGGCTCTGGGATTCATGGCATCTTGCATCCTACTAATCCCATGTGCAAAGCTGCATATGAGGAAACTTCAATGGTACCTGAAAAACCTATGGTCTCAACACAGCCACAGTTTGGAAACAATAATGCCACTAATTCCATGTCTTCAAAAGGAATTTCTGTGGTGGGCTCAAGCATGCCAAACAAACACAGGACTCCCATTCAGCAAGCCTCAAGCAAATCCAGTCATCACAACAGATGCCTCAGACTACGCCTGGGGGGCGCACATGACCGATCGGTGCATTCAGGGCAAATGGTCCCAAAAAGAGAAGCACCTTCACATCAATCAAAAGGAAATGCTAGCAGTAGTAAATGCTATTTTAGCTTTCAAAGACCTTCTGCATCCAGGTCAACTACTGATAAGGACAGACAACACCACAGTAATGTGGTACATAAACAAACAGGGAGGAACCCGTTCGTACCCCCTATGCAGGCTGGCCATGTCACTTTGGAACATGGCTCTGGACTTGCAAATCGAACTTCAAGCACAGTACTTGCCAGGCAAGGAAAACACGCTGGCAGACAACCTAAGCAGAAATATGACAGATCCACACGAATGGAAGTTGCATCCTCAAATTTTTACAGAGATAATTCAAGCATGGGGAAGGCCAGACATAGATCTCTTTGCCTCCCACAAAAATCACCAATTGACAAAATTCTGCTCAAGGATTTTTCATCCAAAGGCCTGGAGAGTGGACGCACTCTTTCAGTTGGACAACAATGACAGTTTATGCCTTCCCACCTCTTCCTCTGCTGCCCAAAGTTCTATTAAAAACCAGAGCAGACAGACCAAAGATGATTCTCATTGCTCCAGACTGGCCAAGACAACACTGGTACCCACTCCTGAGGAGCCAGACGCATTCCCCACCATGGACCCTACCTCTAATGCCTCTTCTGACTCAATCTGGCCGCATGGAAGATTCCTTAACATCACAACAGACCCTACTCTCCAAGGAGGTGCAGGATGTCCTTTTGGAGGCCAGAAGACAGTCTACTAGAAAAGCTTACTCCGCAAAATGGAAACGGTTTTGTGCCTGGAATGAGAAAAAGGGCCAGAATCCTGGAAAACTGAACTCGCCTCAAATATTACAGTATCTAGCTGAGCTGCTAAGCAGTGGACTTTCATTCTCTTCCATCAAAATCCATGCCTCCGCCATTTCTGCAGAATACAACACTGATCCACCTTTATTCTCTCACCCCCTCTTAAGGCAATTCCTCAGAGGGGTTAAGAATATAAAACCCCCAAGGAAACAACCAATACCTGCTTGGGATCTCAATTTCATTCTAGAAAAGCTGACCTTGCCTCCTTTTGAGCCAGCTGCCTCAACAGATTTGCAATATTTGTCCTGGAAAACAGCTTTCCTTCTGGCTATTACCTCAGCTCGTAGGGTATCGGAACTACAAGCCCTCATGGCTGTGCAGCCTCTTATCTTCCATCAGGACAGAGTTTCCTTACGAACCAACCCGTCCTTTATGCCAAAAGTGGTATCCAGGGTAGCTTTGAATCAGGCTATACACTTGCCTACCTTTTATCCTAATCCTCAAAACAAAGGGGAGAGATTACTACATTCCTTGGACATCCAAAGACAACTGCATTATTATTTGGACAGAATAAAGCCTTTCAGAAAATCATAACTGCTCTTTTGTGTCCTATGCTATAGGAGCTCAAGGGAAGCCGGTTTCAGACAATCTCAAAATGGATAGCCCACTGCATATGCTTTTGTTACACTTTTCATGGCAAAACTGTGCCTGCAGGCATCTGATCTCACTCCACAAGGGCCACAGCTACCTCTGCAGCTTTCCTCAGAGGAGTTCCTACCAAAGATATTTTGGAAGCAGCCACTTGGAGTTCTGTGCATACCTTCTCCAAGCACTACCACCTTCCATTATACTCCAAAACTAGAGCAGGCTTTGCCACTGCAGTCTTGCAGGGCATCCTGGCTCCTCCTAGTTCCACCTAGTGCCTACCACCCCTTTCTTAGCTTTGGGATTCTACCCATCTGATGTCCTTCAAGGATGCATCTGCAGTCCTTACAAATGGATTGTCCTGTCGTCAGGCAGCCCTTCGGTCGGCCTGATTCCAAAGTCTGGGTCTGGCCTCGGCTGGTGTCGCACTTCACCCGACGTCATAGCTGCAGTTATTCGGGTATAAAGGCATCAGCCGACGCCATCTTCCTCAGTCTTTCTTGCCGCGTGGCGCCAGAAGCAAAAGCTGTTTGCAAGTGCCGGTCGGTCAGAACCAGAGATTACTACCGAAATACTACTACCGAAGACTTCTAAAAAGCTAAGTACCCCGTTGGGGACTCTTTCTTGCCTCAGCCGATGTCAGAAAAAGTGAATAACTGTTTAACTTGTGGAAACAAATACCTCATGAAGATTTCCACTCTTACTGCTTACCTTGTTTAGGCCCAGACCACGACGTAGCAGCTTGTCTAGCCTGTGCTTCTTTTAACCGGCGGACGCTTAGACGTCGGTCGGAATTTGCTGAGGAGTTTTTCGGCTCCGATTTTGCTTATATTATGCCGTCGGATCCTCCGACTACGCAAATATCGAAAAAGCGCAAGGAAAAGGACAGACACTCATGGTCCGCGGTTTCGGCCGAAACCGCGGTTAAGCCAACCGCGAGTGTCTCTGTTTCGGCTGAAACCGAGCAAGCGGTTCTTCCTTCAGCCGAAAACTTAACTTCTACCGAGGCCTCTTCCAACCTGGTGGAATCGGCTTCTGAATTACCACCTGCTGTTGCAGTTTCTCAGGAATTATCTGACACTATTCCCTTGGATATTTCAACCCCTGCACTTGGAGCTGCTAGGCCACCTGCAGCCATGTCCATTAAGGCCTTTGCCAGGGCTAAAGCAGCTAAAGCTACTAAATCTGTGCCTGCTAAGACCCCCTCTCACAGGCCTAGCTCTAGTTCACAAATGCTTAGTTTAGCAGAGGATCTCATTTCTTTAATCCGGGATCCCAACCTCAACCAGACAGGGCCTCTCACCCACCTCCAGAGAAGAGGCCTAGAGCAGAGCCCCCTGAGCCAGTTTCTACAGATGATTCCTCTGATTATTCAGATAATACAGACCCTCCAGAGGCTCCTTTCTCCCCTTATGAAGACTCTGATGCTGAAGAGTCCATCCCTTCTGCCTCTCCGCCTGAGGAATTTTCCTTTGGGGAAACCTTGCATGCTATGAGGGAACAATTTCAGTGGCAGGGCCAGGATTTTTCAGACTCAGAAAAGGCTTAGAACCTTTCTGCATTTACCACAACATAGGCCTTTAGCCATACCTCCAGTTCTTTCTGTTGTAGATGATGCATTTAATGATGCTTGTACTGCTCCTGATTCTCTACCTCCGGCCCCTGCTAAGCCCGATAGGTACTACAGGGTCCCGGACACGCATTACCATTTGTATAAGGCTCCTTTTGCAGATCCCGAGACTATCTCCCAGGGACCTAAGGCTGTAGCAGCTACCTCTGCCAAAAACCCCCTCCCCTCTGAAAGGGAATCCAGGTCCTTGGAGAGATGGGGTAAAAAAGTTTACACTTCTGCTACTCTTTCAGCTAGGGCCTTGAACTGTCAATTTCACATGATCCAGTATCAAGAATTCATGTTAGATCAGTTAACCAAAAAGCTGTCCTCGGATGAACCTTTAGACAAAAGATCTGTTCAGGAAATGGTACATAACATTCAGCAAGTCAGTAACCATTCTTTAAAATGCGGCTATGATGCACTGGAGGCTTCCTTTAGATCAGCCATGACTGGCACAGTTATCAGAAGGCATGCATGGTTTAAAAGAGCAGGCCTTACCTGACCATGTCAAATCCAAACTATTAGATGCTCCTATGGATAAGATCAATTTGTTTGGCTCTCCTGCACAACAGGTGCTGAAGAAGATGGAAGAGAAGGCAAAATCTGTCCAAACAGTGAAAGATTTCTTACAGGTCCAACCTCCAAGGTTTAGCAGGAATTGGCCCTCCAAGAATTGGTCCTTTCCAGACTCCTCCAGAGTTCAGAGAGGCAGGAATAGGCGTTCAAGAGGCAGAAGTCAATCCAGGGGTGCCTACAGGGGACGCCAGTGGCAGGGTAACAACCAGCGAGGTACAGCCACAGCCACCACCACAACTACAGGACAATCACAGTGACTTGGCTCTGACACCGCCTACTAGGGAACAACTAGAAGCACCCTTAGGCGGGAAGCTAGCCTTATTTTCAATAAACTGGCATTACATCACAAGAGACAAGTGGATTTTGCAGACAATAGACCAAGGTTACAGGTTTCACTTCCATACTCTACCAGGGAAGAGAGGAATGCCAAACCTACCTCCAAATCAAAAGGCAGAAGCTCTAAAACAAATATCTCAATTATTAAGGATGAGAGCTGTGGAAAAGGTACCATCTATAGAGCAAGGAAAGGGATTTTACTCCAGACTCTTCCTGGTACCAAGAAAAGAAAGCAAATGGAGACCTATTCTCGACCTGTCCGCTTTAAACACATTCCTCATTGTTCCAAAAGTCAAAATGCTGACTCTACAGCAGCTTCTTCCCATGCTGGGCAAGGAGTCTTGGCTGGTAACTCTAGATCTCAAGGAGGCATACCTGCACGTCCCCATACGACCAAATTGCAGAAGATACCTCAGATTTCTTGCAGGATCAGAGCATTATCAATTTTCAGTATTGCCCTTTGGCTTATCTACTGTGCCCAGAGTGTTCACGAAATGCCTGGCATCAGTAATTGCTCAGACTTCAGGGAATCCAAATCTACCCTTACCTGGACGACTGCCTGATACAAGCGGACAACAAAAACAAGCTAGCAGAAGACTTGAAAAGGGTCATTTACCTACTGCAAGCACTGGGATACACAGTCAATATAAAAAAGTCAAGGCTGACACCATCCCAAAGGATAACCTTTTTGGGTGCAGAGCTGGACACATCAAAACAAATGGCATTCCTAACAGCAGAAAAACAGGAACAACTACCTCTCTACTTCTTGGCATTAACAAAGCAGAACCATCTAACGGCAAGAAAAGTTCTGCAAGCCTTGGGCTTCATGGCATCCTGCATAATATTGGTTCCACATGCCAGACTGCATATGAGAAAGTTACAGTGGTACCTAAGGAATTTATGGTCTCAGCACAAGCACAGCCTAGAAACTCAAATTCCAATAATTCCATGCCTGAAGCAAGAATTCCTATGGTGGGCTCAGGCCTGTCAATCAAACACAGGATTGCCCTTCCACAGCACACAACCAAGCCAAACCATCACGACGGACGCCTCAGACCTCGGTTGGGGGGCCCACATGCTGGACAAGTGCATTCAAGGTTTATGGACGCCAGACCAGCTGCATCTACACATAAATCTAAAGGAAATGCTGGCAGTAAAACTGGCAATTCAGACATTCAGACCATTTCTCCAACAAGGTCAATTGATGATAAGGACAGACAACACCACAGTTATGTGGTACATCAACAAACAGGGAGGCACACATTCGTACCCTCTATGCCGGATGGCACTGGACCTCTGGAATGTGGCACTGAGCTACAACATTCAGTTACAAGCCATTTTTGTACCAGGAAAAGAAAACATTCTAGCAGACATATTAAGCAGGACGACCACGGATGCCCACGAATGGATGCTGCATCCGGGCATCTTCAAAACCATAACAAGAAAATGGGGGCTCCCAGAAATACTTATTTGCATCCCCACACAATCACCAGCTAGAGAAATTCTGCACAAGGACGTACCACCCACTTGCTTGGAAGGTGGACTCCCTAACTTTCAGTTGGAAAAACCTGACAGCATATGCATTTCCACCACTTCCTTTGATGCACAAGGTGCTTTTGAAGATCAAAGAGGACCGTCCAAGTATCATTCTGATAGCTCCAGACTGGCCAAGGCAACATTGGTACCCATTACTGAGGAGCATGTCTCGGGAACAAATATGGCCCCTACCCCTGGTTCCCTTGCTGTTAACACAAAACAACTACAACATCCTGCATCCAAATCTGAAAACGCTGCAGCTGACTGCCTGGAACATTGCATAAGGCCAATTAACCCAAATTTATCCCAAAGGGTTAAAGACATTATCCTGGAGGCTCGCAGACCCTCAACAAGGAAAAATTATTCAGCAAAATGGAAAAGATATCTCATTTGGAGTACTGCAAAAGGAGAAGATGTGTCACTGGTAAACATAGCCAACATCCTGGAATACTTGGCAGAGCTCTTCCACAAAGGCCTGTCCTACTCTTCCATTAAGATTCATGCATCAGCTATTTCAGCAGAATACGACTTGGATCCTCCAGTCTTCTCACATCCTCTGCTCAGGCAGTTTCTGAGAGGAATTAAAAATGTAAAACCTCCTAGGAAGCCACCATTGCCAGCATGGGACTTGAACTTTGTGCTAGAAAAATTGACACTTCCTCCTTTCGAACCAGCAGCAACAGCAGAGTTACAATACTTATCATGGAAAACTGCTTTCCTGCTGGCAATCACTTCAGCAAGAAGGGTATCTGAGCTACAGGCATTAATGGCAGTACAACCCTTTCTGATCTTTCATCAAGATAGTGTCCATGAGAACAAATCCTACTTTTATGCCTAAGGTGGTCTCCAGAGTATCTTTAAATCAGACTATCCACCTACCTACATTCTTCCCCAACCCATAGAACAGGGGAGAAAGACTTTTGCATACCTTGGATGTACGTAGACAATTACGCTACTACCTGGACAGGACCAAAGGCAATAGAAAAACTGACCAGCTACTGGTAGAATATGCAACAGGGATGGAAGGAAAAGCAATTTCAAAATAGACCATCTCAAAGTGGATAGGAAATTGCATTAGATTTTGTTATTCCTACCATGGAAAGAAAACTCCAGAAAACATCAGGCCTCACTCTACAAGGGCTACAGCCACTACCACAGCTTTCCTACGAGGAGTGGCTACCAAGGACATTTTAGAGGCTGCTACTTGGAGCTCCGTGCATACATTTGCCAAGCTTTATAATTTACCTTTATACTCAAGATCCCTTGCAAAACAGCAGTGGCAAAACCTGCTCGGGATCTAAACTACACCATAAATTATTTTTTGCCTCCTCCCCCAGTTTGGCTATGGTATTCTACCCATTTGTAAGGATTGCAGATGCATCCTTGAAGGACACAGTACAGTTTTGTACCTACCATAAATGTAGATGTCCGATAGGAATGCATCTGCAGTCAGGATTACCCACCCGCCTTCCCCTCTGTGGTACTCCTAGGGTATTTGCCCATCTTATAGCTAGCTGGGGGAATCTATTATGGTGTATTTGTTTGTATATATGTACATACATGCTTATTTTTTGTGTTTGCTCTCTACTATTTGGAATCATTGGCATTTATCCAAATTTAGCCTTCCAAGAGGGCACCTGGCATCTGGGGCAAGAAACACTGAGGAAGATGGCGTTGGCTGATGCCTTTATACCCGTATAACTGCAGCTGTGACGTCGGGTGAAGTGCGACACCAGCCGAGGCCAGACCCAGACTTTGGAATCCGGCCGACCGAAGGGCTGCCTGACGACAGGACAACCCATTTGTAAGGACTGCAGATGCATTCCTATCGGACATCTACATTTATGGTAGGTACAAAACCTGTACTTTATGACTGCAGCTGTATGCATGATGAACATAGTACAGTTTTGTACCTACCATAAATGTAGATGTTAGAGTGCTAATACAGCTGCAGTCCAGGTTTCCCTCCCTCCTTCCCCTCTTGGGACAAGCCTATTGGCTAACACCTCCTCATACAACCTGATTAGGGTATTCATTTATGGTGTATTTGCTTGCAACTACTGTATTTTGATTATATGGCATTGCTTTACTACACAAATTTATGTATTGCCTTCCTTCTGGGGGCACCTAACATCTGGTCAAGAAAAACTGAAGAAAATGGTGTCTGCTGGTTCTTTTATACCCCTGTCGCACTGACGTCAGGGAAGAAGCGACGACAACCGACGCCGGACCTAGACTTTGGAATTCGGCCGACCGAGGACCCGCCTGACGGCAGGAGAACCCATCTGTTATGACTGCAGCTGTATTAGCACTCGAACATCTACATTTATGGTAGGTACAAAACTACTTTTTCTTTGATCTTTTCTGCAATTGGAGCTACTTAAGTTTCTGTTCTTATGTCCTCATTTCTTTATCTATCCCACAGTGTGCATTCTACAACCCTTCTCAGACACTTCCATCACCTCTAACTTCTTCATCTGCTCTGCCTTTACTGCCTAGGTTTCTGTACCATACAGTAGTACTGGTTGCACCACTGTTTTGTACACCTTACTTTTCATCTTTTTGGCATTCTTCTGTCATAGACTACACCTGAAACTCTGCCAGTTGGCTGCAGCCCTTCTGATTTTAGCTTTGACCTCTTCATTCAGATTTCCCTTCTCTTCAACCACCTCTCCCAGATACTTGAAGCTATTAATCTGTTTCATTATTGTCACTTTTGTGTTGGGACAGAAACGAGTCTTCGTGGGTTCTGTTCAATCAGCTTTATTATATACAAAGCATTACTATTGTTGACTATAGACTTAACTTAAGTAACTTATACAATTAATGACTATAATTATGCATGCCCACTCCCTAGCTGCTCCTTCAAAATGGCACTAAGCTTGTGCATGTGTGCGGGTGATATATGTGCATGTACAACCTTTAATGCTTCTTAAAGATAAAAAGCGCACACACTTTACACTCTGATCTACAACTATCTTCCCTTCTGTCTCAGCTTCTGATTTCCCCCAATTTGCTGCCATTACCACTGTCTTATCTGTGCTTCGTTTCATTCCACGTGCCTTCAGTTCTACATTCCATTCTCCTATCCTTTGCTGAAGTTTTTATTCAGAGTCTGCCTGTAATGCCACATCATCTGCATACAGTAACTTTGTTGATCTGTCCCCTCCAACCTGTTTGCTAATGTAGTCCATCATCAGTATGAATAGCAGTGGGCTCAGATCTGAACCCTGGTGTACAACCACTCCCACTGGGAACCCCACTGTGAGGCCGACACTGTTTTTACTTGAGTCATTGGGTCCTTGTACATAGCCTGCACTAATTCTACCAATGTTTCTGGGACTTTGAACCACTGCAGTATAGGGACCTTGCCATATGCTTTCTCAAGTCTAGGAATGCCCAGTTGAACTCTCTCATCTCTAGATTCTCCACTGTTTGTCTCTCTGCAAACGTGGTCAGCTGTGCTCCATCCTGAGCTGAATCTGAACTGCGCATCTCCCATCTTACATTCTATTACTGTGATTATCCGTTTATCAATCACCCTCTCCAGAACTTTCAAGCAATGTGATAGGAGTTTGATGCCTCTGTACTTCCCACAGGTGTGGATGTCCCTTTTGTTCTTGTACACTGGCCGAGGTGCGCTTATTCTCCAGTCATCTGGAATGTGCCTTTCTCTCCACACTGCTGAGTACCTTCAGGAGCCATTTCTCTCCTATCTCACCCAGCATCTTTATTATATCTGCTGTGACCTTATCTGAGCCTGCTTCTTTCCCTGACTTCATTTTCCTTAGTGCTATTCTTTTATTCTAGGGTGAACTCTTCTCTCATCTTAGGCTGTTTCTGGGGAAGTAGAGCTTCTTGTGGGATTTTCTTCATTCATAAGAATCTGGAAATGCTCCTTCCATCTGCTTTTGATGTCCTGTGGACTAGTGAGCAGGATGTTGCTGACATCCCCTTATGAAGGGTGTGTGAGATTCTCAACTTTCTTTGCCTTGCAACCTGATTTAGTTTTTGTACCACCTACAAAGTCACTTTCCAGAAGTTGGTAGAATGCCTCCAATGCCCTATTCTTTGCTATTGCAACTCCTTTCTTAGCTTATTTGTGAACTAACCATTATTCCTTCCTAGCCTGGCTGGTCTTTTCTGTCTCATTTTTTCCTGCACTCTTCTTTTCTATTTTCTATTCTTTGGATTACTTCCTGGACTTCTGCATTCCAACAACAGTTTTCCTTACGTACTCCATACCTGGCTTGGCCACATACTGTTCTGTAGTCTTTACACGTGCTGTTTTGAGGCGCTGCCATTCTTCAACTCCACCTATTTACTCCTCCCCTTGGGGTGCTAGAGCCCTGAATAATTCCTTGAACTACTGTTTGTACTTTCTCTCCAGTCACTTCCAGGTCTTCAGCCTGGTCTCTGACCTCCGAGCCTTCTGTGATCACTGTTTGCAGCTGATTTTGGCAACCAGTAGTTAATGTTGTGGGCTGATTGTTTCACTGGGGATGACTTTGCAATTATGGATTCTACCCCAGTGCTTTTTCCTTACTAGGAGGAAGTATACCCGAGTTGCATGTTGGCTACTCTTGTATGTGAGCTTGTGACTCTCTTTGAATCATATGTTGGCTGTTTTCAAGCCATTTGCCGGACGGAAGTCTTTAATGGATTCTCCTTTATTCATGTTGCCCCACCCATGTGGACTCGGGCAGTCCTAGTCTCCTGTTCTGTCTGTCCTAGTGTGTGCATTTAAGTCGCCCATTATCAACACCAATTCATGTTGTCCTTTATCTAGTAGGTCCTGCACTTGCTGTCTGAATGCACTCTTCCTCACTATCACAACCCTGCTGTGGGGCATAGGGCAGTATTCATAATCTCAGCCTGTTATTACACTGGAGTCTGATTGCCATGAGTCTGTCATTTAATTCCGATGATATCCCTCACTGCCTTATGAGGCTCCTCTCTATCCACAATTCCCACACCATTTCTAGCCTGTCCCTCTCCTGAGTAGTAGACTGGATCCCAAGCCAAGTGATTTTGCTGCACTGCCCTTCCATCTTGTCTGTTGGATACATAGAATGTCCAGCCTCCTCCGTATCATCATGTCTTCCACTTCCAAGCTGCATCCGGTCAATGAACCTACATTGTGTAGCAATTCTCAGTTCATGTTTGGCAGGTTTATTGGTTTTACATCCAGCTTTCACTCAACAAAGCTATCCCAGGTAACCCAGGCTGAGCAACTAGATACCGGCCGGCCAGTAGCTTATTAACATGGGGCTGCTGGGCTTTATGGCCGATGCACACTGGCCAATGAGGCACATACACCCCTCCCACAATTAGCATGGGTCCCTGGCATAGGTTGGCGTAGGCTGGGTCCTCAACCCACATCACTTGTAACTACCCATGCTCATTTTGGCGACATTAGTCAACATGACCAAATCACCTAGAGGTATATATTACACCATCGAACAGCTATCCTTGCCATGGAGAATGTATTCAGAAAAGTTTCACTTCATGCAGGCAGTTCACTAGAGTCGAGGTAAAAAAAAAATTTTGGACAGAGTTGTCTGGGCTGTAGTAATTTTCAGCAGTGTTATGATTGCATGTAAGTGGAGAATGCCCTTTTCCCGTCCCACTTCATGCATAAATCGTAGAAGCCTCATTTTTCTGTCATTATTCAAACAGTTTTATGTCATATATTTTATGTAAATAGCTTTATTCCCTTTGCATAGCAGCAGAAGCAAGAGTTTTGAGGATGCTTGAGTAGCATATATAAGGTTGACTTGTGCCTTTTCCCCCTGTTTGTATGCAGTCTTGTCTACAGTTTACTTCTCTTGGTTATCGAGCAACTGTGATGAAGAAGGATCTGATGTTGTCTGACAGTGGGTTCAGTTTCCTATCTCTGAACCAACTCTGCCGTTACTGCAGCTCTCACCTTCTAAAAACTCTTAAGCTTCGCTTTACCCAGAATGCTCCTCACAAGATTACCTCAGATCTCATTTGCTGCTTTTGGTGTCAAACGCATGCTTGCCAGTCAGCTCTTGCGCAAATTGCTTCTATTTCTGCAAGTTTTTCCTCTTATTTAAATTTATTCTTTCTACCACTTACCCAGACCCTCTGTAAGCTCCTATCAAACTCTCATTTGATTAATACCATTTTTGGGAGTATTGTATATTTCTTCCACCCCTTATTACCTCCAGTAATCTCTTCTACCATCGTTGGTACTTTCCCTCTTTACCGTAACGGTAATTCTGTCGTAACATTGTTTTTTCCTTTCCCTTTGATTAAAAAGAAAATCTTTATTTCTGTCCTTTTCTTTTTAGACTGATATTAGCTCACCTTCCTCCTCTTCTAAACAGGAAGGAGCTAAAAAAAAGGGCAGATTGGCAACGATGACCTAATGACACTTCCCTGGTTCCCTCCGTGTCTGTGAAACTGACCAGGGAGTCTCTTCAAAATTTGCTACCAGTATCGGCACAGATTGTTTTGGCACCCAACTCCAAAGCAGACAAAACTTCAGCATCCCCTCACTCCATGGTACCCTTGCCTTTGGAACCAAAAGAGTTCCTTTTCAAACAATTTACCTCTGACGAGATTTTCACCTTCACTAGATACTATTCATGACTGGCCTCCAAGCCCTTTCTTGGAGAAGCCCTGTTCCCCATCGGGCACTTCTGTCCATTCCACCAAGAGCATCAAAGTCAGATGTTTTGAGGCTAGCGGATCAGCTCCTGGTGGCGAGGGGTTTACCTACTTCAGTTCCTAGTCTCTCTAGCTTAGGAACCGTATCCATTTTTCCAACTGTTCCTCCTCCAACTGGGTATTTGGAGTTCCTGACACTGACCGTCCTTGTTTCTACTGTTTCAGTGCTGATCAGATCTACATCTCCGGCACTGATAACAGCCATGAGCTCTTTGGTTCTGTCAGAATCAGAGACCTCCAAGGGCGAAATCTTCATTGCCGGTTCTGGAGAGTGTGGTTCCACTCCGATGTTATCGGAGCCATCCATGCTTTTCTGAGCGTCAGCAAATGCCAGGTTGGCTCCAGCTTCAGAGGCGGCTTCCTCAGTGTGGGGTGTGACCATGGTTCCAAATGAGTCTCTCTCTGTTCTGGGCTCTCACCTCTCTATGGGGAGCCAGTCTTCCAGGCCATGGAGAGGGCTTTGTCCAATGTGGACTTGCAGTCTATAGCATCTTAGGGCCAACATCCCAGCCCCCTCACCCAGAGATACCACCAGCCTCTCTCCTGGGATAGAGGGCACAAAAGCCTCAGGATACTATAACGGTAGCTATGTCCTCTTCAGATACTTCTCCTGCACATTCCACCGAAGAGGTTCCCCTGAAGAGAAGGTGCAAGAGGAAGCACTTTGACTCCCCTGAAGAGTTTTACATGGAAGATACCAATTTTGATGAAGGGGAATGTTCCCCCAAGTTCACCCTCTGAAGACATTTCATTTGGAGACATTTTAGAACTCCTGAAGCAGAGGGGTGGCTGGACTTCCATCCACCTTCCTCTGAGGGATCTTTATACCTGCAGATCTTCTGTGCCCGACCTTCAAGTTCTTGGAGATCTCTGCCCACTGACAATCTGATTAAACTGATATAATCTGGAGTCTTCCAAGCCCATTGAGTAATCAAGCCAATCCCCAAGAGACCAGACCACATTTTGAGTTCCGGAGGATCAGCAACATTGGACAAAAGGTATTTTAGTAGATGTCATGGTGGTTGCAGCTGCCACTACAAAGGAACTTGCAGATGAGAGTCCTATTATCCATCCTTCTAACAAGGAGTCTGATGATGGGATAGACTTGGGAAGTGTGCATGTGCTTTGACTTTTGCACTTGGGTCCTTGACCTGTATGGCCACTTTACCAGACTCTAACAAGACCTGATAAAGTAACTTTCAGATAGTCTGACAGCAGCCATAGCTGAGTAGTGCAGGACAAAGTAGCTTCCCAGCTGGCAGCCCTTGAGTCAATATGCAATTCATGAAGCTTGCGTATGCAGCTGAAGGGACAACTAGGGCATCAGGTTCCACAGTAGCCATCAGGAGACACACACCTGGATGCGTTTGAGTTTGTGGTGCCATTTTAGTCTTCTTTCGTCAGTGTTCCTTCTGACGGATCATCCCTTTTTGGCCCCAAAGTTAGAGACCCTCGTCAGATGTGAGAAAGATGACCCTTTCTGCCATGGGAGTATGCTTTTCCACTCCTCAATGGCTTTACTCCAGGAACCAGAGGAGCGGGAAGCTGTGGTTCAAAAAGTCTCAAAGTCCTTTTCAGGACTCTTGTGATGACTCCGAGGGGAGTTACAATGGGAAGGTGCGGTCATAGAGGCAGAGGTGGTCTGCAAATTCAGGGTAACTTTTGCCAGCATACATGAATGCAGGCCCAATTGCAGTCCTCTGGAGGCAGTTGGATGACTATCCCTGCACCTCCCTGCTTGTCTGAAGATAACTACTGACAATTTGGTACAGAGGATCATAACCAGAGGTTACAATATTTTCTTTTCAAATCATCCCAATCAACCAAAGAGCATCCTAGATGTTCCACTCACTCAGTGGGATGCAGCAAATTATTATTTTTTTTTTTTTTTATTTTTGCATTTCAAAAAAAAAAAAAAAAAAAAAAAACTGCTCGACAAAAGGGTCATCCAAACAGTCCCACCAGACCAGATAGGCTCTGGAGTTTACTCAAGGTTCTTTTTAGTGCAGAAGAAAACAGGGGACTGGAGACCTATTTTGGATCTCAGTGCATTGAAAATGTCGGTCCAAAAGACCAAATTCTGGATGGTCACAGTTTAGTCTATACTTCCGTTTTTAGGAAAAGACAATTGGATGTGCTCAGTAGATCTTTCAGGATGCGTATTGTCACACAAAAATAGACTAAACGCAGCAGAAGATTTCTTTGCTTCCAGCTGGGAGCTGGTCATTATCAGTTCAGAGCCCTGTCCTTTGGTCTCACCACAGCTCCCAGAGCACCAAATGCATGGCGGTGGTAGCAGCTCACTTCAGACTGCAAGGATTGTGGGTGTTTCAGTACCTAGATGACCGGCTCATTACTGCAGTCAAGCATCTGCTCCTTCTGGCAAAGGATTATGTTCTTCAAGCTTGCTCCTCACTGGGGATCAAAATAAACTAAGAAAAATCCCATCTGGAGTCCACTCAGCATTTAGTTCATAGAAGTGGTGTTGGACATGAGCACTTGTATCACATCGCTTCGCTTCTCTTCCTCCAGAAAGACTTCCAGAGAATAAAATTCCAAGTCGGCTGGATTATTCGCAACAGAACAGTGACTGCGAGACTATTACAGCCTCTAGGATCTATGGTGGCCACCATCACTTTTAGTTCCCTTTGCGAGGTTCCATATGCAAATTCTGCAATGGTTCTTAGCATCACAGTAGTCATACCTGAATCATCCCATGTCTCATCAAGTTCTGCTCACCAATTTATGCAAGGGACACTGAAGTTGCTGGCTTCATTCTGAGATTCTGTTAGGCTGTCTGTCCATTTGTTCCTCCTCCTCCCCAAGTCATAGTGACCATGGACACATTCCGGATAAAGTGTGTGTGGGGGGGTATTATCTTGGAAAGACTGTCCAAGGCAGTTGGTCCCAGTTGCAGGCCAATTTGCACATCAGTCTTC
Organism: Protopterus annectens; assembly: GCF_019279795.1. Classification (NCBI taxonomy): domain Eukaryota; kingdom Metazoa; phylum Chordata; order Ceratodontiformes; family Protopteridae; genus Protopterus; species Protopterus annectens. Next base: position 936,060,524 of record NC_056735.1, on the reverse strand, counting down.
TAGAGATGAGGGCAGTGCTGCTGGTGTTGCAAGCATTCAAAAAAGTCTTACCCTTGATTGTGATCCAAACAGACAACACGTCAGTGGTTTGGTACATCAACCAGATCTTATCTTGTCTATTGGGAAGTACTCAGTGTGGCAATAGGCAATTTCATCTGACTACTTACTAATTGCAACGCATATTCCAGGGAGCTCCAGTGTGATTGCGGACAAATTGAGCAGGATCATTCTGATGCCTCATGAGTGGTCTTTCATCCCTTTTGTGGCGGAAAGGATATTCCATCAATGGGGCCAGTCTTAATGTGATCTCTCTGCATCCCCCCCCCTGAACAAAAAGTGCAGTAGTTACTTTGCCCTGATTCCCCTCTCTGGGGGAGTTGCTGAGAAATGTTGTCCTTTACGATTGGCCTCTGGGTCTATATGCCTTTCCCTCAGTTCCTCTCACTTCCCAGTGTCTGAAGAAAGCCAGAAGGTTGAAGAACACATTAATTCTCCTTGCCCCTTTTTGACCTTCAGTATGGTTTCCCTTTCTTTGGCCTCACCTAATTCAGAAATCTTTGGACCCAGTTTCAGACCTATTTTCTCATCCAGGTGGACTTACCCGAATCTTCACAATCTCAAGCACACTGCATGGCTTCTCCAGTTCCCCTGATAGCCAGGCACTGTAAGCTCACTGCCCCAGTTCAACAAATTGTTCTAACCTCCCACAAGCCTTCGACTAGATGACCTATATAGCAGCAAGTATTAAAATTTTTCGAAATTGGCTTGACAGTAATCTTGAACCATATTCTGCACCAGTTCATAAAGTCTTGGAATTTTTAGCATCACTTTTTGATGCAGGGGTGTATTCTTAGACTATACAAGTGCATCTAGTTGCAATTTCAGATTTTCAAACTTGTCTAGATAATTCAGCTCTCGTGTTTCATAAGCTTTAAAAGAACCTTGTTACTGAGATCTCCCTACAAGGATCCTTCTACACCTTGGGACCTCAGTCTAGTACTACAGTCTTTTAGTCCCCCTTTTGAACCATCTGGAAGTTGTGACTTAACATTTGTCATGGAAAACCTCCTTTCTGATTGCTGTTACCACTGCTAAGGGAATATCCAAGTTACAAGCTTCATCCTGCAAACCTCCTTACCTTATCTTTCATAAAGGCAGGATGCCTTTGAGAACAAATCCCTACTTTTTACCAGAAGTAGTATCTGACACTAATATAAACCAGACTATACAACTTCATGTATTTTTTCCCAAATTTTCAGACAAAGGTGAATATTGTCTGCATTGGCTAGACGGTCACAGCATTTTTACCTTCACAGAACAAAGGAATTTAGAAAATCTGATCAGCTGTTTTACTTTTCCGCTGCTTTGGGCAAACAAGTTTCTAAGGTTACTTTGGCTAAGTGGCTCAGGGACTGCATGACCTTCATTTATAACAAAAGGAAAGTGCAACTGCTGGGACCTAATAAAGACACATTCTACAAGGGCAGTATCTACTAATGCAGTCTTCCATGCCAGTGCTTCTATAGACTATACCTCAACTGTCCATGATTTTTACTCAAATTTTAGCCCAGTCTCTCTCGCTCCTGAAATTTGGTGACTTTTGAGGAAGATGTAGTGAATTATATGTAATAAATATAATGACAATAATTAGTTATAGATTTCTTTTACTTAAGAAACTGTTTAGTAATGCACATTCTCTTGTTCTGTCAGTGTCTCAGGTTAATAGAACTAATATGTTAAGTGTCCCTGATTGTCCCGAATTATTCTTTGATTTATCCCTGATTGGTTGAGAGCTATGGGGGCATCCCCACATGCCATTATTATTCATTACAAGCTGGATCTGGTCTCTAGGGGATGAGCATCATTTGGTTTGATGGTGCTCAGGAATATACTTCCATGAGATCTCACCAGATTTTGGTAGCTGGGGGCTTTGTCCCACTGTCAAGGATTAAGTGAAGATTGACAACATCGGATAAAGTTATGTCTTACCATAACATTCCATCTGTGTTGTCGATCTTCTCTTATCCTTGACATTTCCACCCTCCTTCCCCCTGCCTTTTGAGTTTCTTGGTGGAATGGATCTAACCCAACAGAGTGTTATGAATACTGAGATGGTCTCTGATCAGTTTTCTGTTACTATCTTATACAAACTTGATCTGAGGTAACCTTGAGAGGAGCATTCTCTGTAAATCTAAGCTCGTGAATTTTTGGAAGGTGTGAGCTGGATTGACGGCCCAGTTGGTTCCGAGATATGGACCCGAACCCACTGTCGAGGATAAGTGAAGATCGACAACACAGATGGAACGTTGTGGTAAGCTGTAACTTTTTCTTTTCCTCAGCACTTGCTTGTGAGCTCTACAGTCTGACAGATTATGAAGCCAGAAGTAAAGTCAGAGGCATTTCGCAATCTAGCGTTGCTGCATGCACTGTAATATCTGCAGCTTTGTATATAACTTGTAAAGCTGTCTGATAGTACAGTCCGTGAATTTTGCAAGAGTAACAATAAATGCACTTTGATTTATTGATCTATTTTTCTTATGGCAGGAATGACATGTAGAGTTAAGGCTCTAAGTCGTTAATTATTATCACTGAGACTTGGGGCCAAGTCCTTCATCCTGTACTCAATATAGCATGAATAAGTCAGTCTGTTAACCAGGGCAGTGCCTCCTTGTCACCCTTAAAAAAAAAAAAAAAAAAAAAAAAAAATTGCTCATCCAGCCTTACCTGGTTAACTAGTAATACCAACTCCTACTTCTCCATAGATTGCTTGACTACATTACCTTTATAACTTAATTGTTGGGTTAGGAATAGCTGTGAATAATCTACTGTAAATGGATTCCTTTGTGACCACACTGAATCTAATATGCACTATTTTACAGAGGATAGTCTTGTGTGTCCCGTTATGACCCCGCATCCTTGCAGCTAAACAAAAAATCTATTAACCACAAGTGTTTTGGACTGCAGTTCATTTGACTGATGGGATATAATTAATCATTAGTATCGCTGCTGCAGTAGCCTCAAGTTATATGGACTATATCCTGCTCAGGATGCAATAGCCTGCCAGTATCCAAGTCTGTGACCCTCCTCCACACATGTGCTCAGGCTGCTGTGAGATTGCCTCTAAAGGGGAAAAAAAATACTCTGGACATTAACCCCCCTCCCCCCAAAAAAGAGGAGAGCCTGTTCTGAAATGCAATCTTACCAGTTCTGTACCTCACTCAGATGATGTCATTCCACAGTAGTCCTTTCTCATTTGGGAATCCAAGAGCTGTATCTAATTTGATGCTTATTTATTACTGCTGCAGTAGCCTAAGCTTTGCTATGGCTTATAACCTAGGATATAACAGGCTAGCTTCCAGAGCTGAAGGTCAGCATGCATATGCCCTAGCACTTGTACAGCTCGAGGTAAGCAATATAACTGTCGGTGGCTAGAGCCCCAAATTTTCTGACCTTTCTTGTCAAACTGTGTATGCTTTGAGTAATCTGTCAGCAAGCCCTTCACTAAGGCTGGGCAGGTAAGTACCTGGAGTACTTTCCACTTTATTCTTTTGTGAGGAAAAGTTGTCCTCTTGTCAAAAATATATTTCCTGAAGATTGGAGCTGGTGTTTTTAGTGGTTGTTGCTAAAATGTTTACCTCATTTGACATTTCCCGCAAGGAACTATGGCAAAAAGTCTTCAAATTGATTTTTTCAGAACTTAGAGCTAGGACTAGTGTTTTGGAGGTTGCTATTAAAAATATTTACCTCCACTTCTCTTTCCTGTCAGGTTGTTTCAGTAATTGCCCAATGCTCTGCTAGCCACTTGTCAGCCACCTTTTTTGGTTGACAAATGGTTTTCTGAGTCCCTGTGGAGGAGTCCTTTAGTTATCATATTTTGTGAGGAAAAGTTACTTTTCCGTCAAAGTGTTTGGGACTGGAGCTAGTTTTTTGGTTGTTACAGTTTTACCTCCGACCTTAATTTTTGTCTGGTAAGAGTGAGGAGAATTTTAGTCCAGGCAGTGTCATTTTGTTTGAATTTTGATGAAAAGCTAGTAAAAATAAGGTTATGATTTTGGTCTGGTTAAGTGGTGAAAATGAAAACATATTTAATTGTAAAATTAGGGACATAGCAGTGGAAATTTCAATAGAAAGTTTGGGTACGTATGAAGGATGGCATGACTACATTAACTGATTCTGTATTCTTGACAGAGACTAAGGCAGGGTTTGGGACTTACTGATATTTTGATCAGATCATCACAGAGTACTACTTCAGCAGATCACATAACTGAGCAACGATGTCAAGTATGAATGCAGTATGGTACTCCCCAGATGCTATACTGCATTTCTAAATGTAAACAAGAGCATTAACTGCATACAGTGTGTGTGTGCGTACGTGAGCGTGCGTACGTGATCATGCGTGAGTGCGAGTGAGAGCATGCATGAGAGTGTGCGTGAGAGTGCGCTGCCGTTTATTTCATTCATAGCAGTCTTTTTTTGCATCATGCATAACAATAGTGCACAACTACAAGCCACTGCTTTGCTTGTGTGCTCCACGTTGCTTCACTAAACTTTTATGTATGACCAGTATGTCTGTGTATCACAAAGTAAATGGACGTATGCATGTACATTATAGTCACAGCATCTGTTTGTCATTTGGCAGAAAATTGTGAATTGAATTAGATGGCAGGACAGCAGCTAGACAGACTTAGAAAAACAGGGTGTTGTGGAAACCTCTAGCCAGGGTCTGTCTGTGGGGGATGAGTTTAGCTCCTTCCTGTAGAGGAACAATATTGATCACTGCTGCAGTAGCCTTGGCTCTATGGGTTATATCCTGCCAAGGGTATAATTGTCCTGCTTCTAAATCTTCAGAGTACCTTGCACATTCCCAAACTGTCAGCGCAAGTGGTGCTGACTTAAAGAAGTTTGGGAGTCGAGCCCTTCAGAGTTTCCCTCAGGCTGGAGAGCATGCTCTGTTGATGATTTAGAGGATCGACAATCGACTTGTACTGTTCTTTTGCTGAGCTGGTAAGTTCTGTTTGGGGGAAAAACTTGTTTAACGCTTTAGGAAAGTTATTTTAAAGCTAGGAGTTTGTGTCTTAACTGTCATGCGACTGTATTGTACTTGTTTCCTGTAAACATAAATGTTTTAAGTATTTAAACAGTTTTTTTGTGTAGAAATTGTTTATTTTACTTTGGGGCTAGCAAAGTGTTTTAAAGTTAGTTTTACTGTTTTTCTTTGAAAAAAAATGACCTTGAAAGACTTTACATTTTTGTTGGCTTTTACTGTTTACTTTCTCCAGGAAAGGGGCACCATTTCCAGTTAGACTATGGAACAAACTGTCGGTCGCATGGTCAGTCCTTCCAACTACAAACAGAAAAAGTTAAGCAAACAGACTATGCTGCCTCTGCAGCAGGTTGGTGACTCTGCTGTGGCCATTAGTTGTACCTCTTGACTACTCTGTTTACCTTGGATCCCCTTGGTGTAGAACCTACAGCCACTAAGGACCCAGTGGGGTTAGCCTTGTCCTCTGCAGATGTGAGTTCCTTCAGTGGGCAAGGTGGTTCTCCCTTGCCCATTGTCCTAAGAGAGGAAATGGTGCAGGGTTCCTTGTTTTTCAAAATGTTGTGCCCATCCCTATAGAGGCTGCTACTGCCATTAATCACACATTTGGCCCCATCTTTCCTGTCAAAAAGACGGAAAACTAAACCTGTATCTACTACTCCTCAAACCGTTTTTTTAGACTCAAGTAATTTACTGGGTCTGGTTTAGGGGTTAATTCAGGCTATTGAAGAAATTAGGATATTCCTTTATTTCCTGAAAATATTAAATATTCTGAATCTGGACAGGAAGGTAAAGGAAAAAATACATTGTGTTCGGAGCCGGAGCTGGTTGGGGCTCGAATCTTGGAAATGTCGGAGCCGATAAATCTTTCGGCTACTTGGTCGGCTCCGATCTCTACATTGGTTCCTTCCTTGGAGGGATCTCGGCGCCGGGACTCCCTCGTTTGCTCCGAGGGGGTGAGTGGCATCGGATCCTTGTCCGACCCAGTTCTCCCTCTCGGGGCTTCGGCACAGGTGAGCTCAGCCCCGACATCGGCCTCGGAGCCGTCCCTCTTGGTGCCGGGAGGGGTTCACGTCTCTTCGGAGCGGGGACCCTCTGCTCTGCCTGATGGGGGTGCCTTCGAGGTCATGAGGAGCGTGCTGACTCATGAGTCTGCTCCTCCCCCCATGGTGCCTGCATCGGTCTCTGTCCGCCCTCCTGACCCCAAGCGTGGAGAACAGACGCTCCAGGTCGCCCCATTGGGCATATCTTCCTCTTCCGAGGCCTCCCCTGATCATTCAGATAAGCCGCCTCAGAAGAGAAAATGTAAGAGGAAACATGTCGACTCCCCCGAGTTAGTCACGTCTGATACCGACTTGGCGGATTCAGAAGGGGTCCCCAAGATCCCCCTCTGAGGATGTCCTAGAGATCCTTAAGAGGGGGAACTGGACTGCCCTTAACTCTTCTGAGGACGAGTTGATATACCTGGACGTGTTTGGTTCTCGACCTTCCACCTCCTGGGTGTCTCCACCCTTTGACCCACTCATGGAAGTAGTGGCTCAAAGGGCATGGTCAGCCCCAGACACAGTGGAACCAACTCTCCGGAGGCCAACTAAGTTCATTACAGCCTCACCCAACAAACAATTTTTGACAAAAGGTGTCCCCGTTGATGGCATGGTGGTGGCAGCAGCCACTAAGGAGGAGTTGGCTGACCCTTCGGTGCCTGTCCATCCACCTAATAGAGTCTGGGACAATGGACAGGTATGGGAAGCGGATGTTTTCCTCCGCGACCTTTTCCATGCGGTCACTGAATTATCTGTGCCATTTCACCCGCCGTCAAAGGGATCTTCTCAAGGAACTGGGTGATACCCTTCAGGATCTATCAGCTGCAGGGGCTCAGGATAAGATTAACTCCCAGCTGGCGACCCTTAACTCTATCATCAACTCCTCCATGCGGCTCATTTCTTATGCAGCCGATGGGGCAAGTAGGGCCGCAGGTACAGGCGTAGCTTTGAGAAGACATGCCTGGATGCGGTTATGTAACTTTGCTGACCCCTTTAAGGCACCCTTCACCAATACCCCCTTTGATGGTTTGGCTTTGTTTGGACCACAGGTGAAGGATACCCTTACCAGGTGTGAGCAGGAAGGCAAGACTCTCTCTGCCATGGGAGTCCGTTTTTCTACTTCCTCTAGACCATACCCGAAGGGTCAGAAGAGTGGGAAAATGTGGTTTCGGAAACCCCAGGGAGTCGTGCCTGACGCACGTGGCGAGTTTGCCCCTCTGGCATCTATTATTGTTCCCTTCCCTGCCCCTGGAGGAAGAGGGGGTCCGCAAAATCAGGGTAGCAGAGAATCTTTCTCTGACAAACCCTTTCAGCACCCCTGAGGGGCTGCCAGACTGTCCACCTTCGGAGGCAGTCGGGGGAAGATTGTCACTGTACCCAGAAGCCTGGCAACTCCTCACACAAGACAAATGGGTATGGTCCATCATATCAGAGGGTTACAAAATCCCCTTTGTCCAGACCCCTGTACAAACAATCAAGTCCCTTCCAGATGTTCTCTAAGGGAACAAGCAGTGCCAGAAATTTCAAAACTGCTAGAAAAAAGGGCCAGCCAGCCAGTCCCAGCAGACCAGCAAGGATCCAGAATTTACTGGTACCAAAGACGGGACTGGAGACTCATTTTGGATCTCAGCAGGTTAAACAAATCTGTTCAAAGAACAAAGTTCCGGATGGTCACGCTTAAGTCCATTCTACTCTTTTTGGGTCAGGACAATTGGATGTGCTCCATAGACATTCAGGATGCGTACTACCATATCAAAATGGACAGGCACTCCAGAAGGTTTCTCCGCTTCTGGCTGGGAGCCAGTCACGATCAATTCAGAGCCCTGCCCTTTGGTCTCACCACAACCCCCAGGGTGTTCACCAAATGCATGGCAGTGGTTACGGCTCACCTGAGATGGCGAGGATTCCAGGTGTTTCCATATCTAGACGACTGGCTCCTTACTGCTTCCACCAGGCATGAGCTACTGCGAGCCAGGGATTATACCATCCAAACTTGCTCTGAGCTAGGTATCTCAGTAAATTTTGAAAAGTCTGCATTGTCTCCTTGTCAGTCTATAACCTTTATAGGCGCAAGATTAAATACAAGAGAGCTGTCTGCAAAACTTCCTCTAGACAGGGTGTCAGACATTCGCCGACATGTGCGGGTCTTACTATAGTGCAAGAGGATTCAGGCCAGCTTTGTACTAAAAACTTTGGGTCTCATGGCAGCAGCAATCATACTAGTTCCCCTGGCTCATTTTCACATGTGGATTCTTCAGTGGATGCTCTTTACCCAATGGTCTTTTCAACAACTTCTGATGTCTCACAACATAATAATCACTCAATCATGCAAAGACCACCTGGCTTGGTGGATGGTCTCCCCTCTAGTACTCCAGGGCAGACAGTTTGTTCTTCCTCCTCCTGTTGCCACTGTGACCACAGATGCCTCCCTGATCGGGTGGGGGTGCATTTTCAGGGCAGGACTGTCCAGGGCACTTGGCAACCTGTAGAGTACCACCTGTACATAAACGTCTTGGAGATGAGAGCGGTGCTTTTAGCGTTGCAAGCTCTTCAGGACTCTCCACCCACCGGGACTATTGCAATTCAAACAGACAATATGTCTGTAGTGTGGTACATCAAGAAGCAGGGCGGAACCAAGTCCTATACCTTATGTTGAGAAGCACTCTGACTCTGGCAGTGGGCGATCTCCTCTCAACAGTCTGATAGCAATGCACATCCCTGGGAAGTCCAGCGTTATAGTGGACAGGCTAAGCAGAGCTATTCTCATGCCTCACGAGTGATCTCTCAATCAGTCAGTAGCGGACAAAATTTTCCGCAGATGGGGTCAACCTTGCTGCGACCTTTTCGCAATTCCTCTCAACAGCAAGTGCGACTATTTCTTCACTTTCTTCCCCCGCCCCGGCCACTCCCCCAGATACGGTCTAGTTCACGATTGGCCCTGGGGTCTTCTGTATGCATTTCCACCTTTTCCTCTAATTCCCAAACTAATTCAGAAGGCGACCGCATTGGGATCCAGGATGATCCTCATTGCCCCTTACTGGCCTCAACAAATTTGGTTCCCATTCCTGCATCGTCATCTGCTGGAGCAGCCTTGGAATCTGGACCCAGCGCCAGACCTCTTGGTCCATCAGTCGGGCGGGCTGCACCAATCCTATCAGTCTCTCAACCTGACAGCTTGGTTGCTCCACTTCCAACCATAGCCAGGCTTCCACATATTTCTCAGCCGGTGCGTGAAATCATCCTTTTTTCACACAAATCTACCACCAGGAAGACTTATGCTAGTAAGTGGAAACGTTTCTCTTTCTGGGCAGAGGCTAGGAATATAGACCCCTTTACAGCCCCTGTCCATCATGTTCTAGATTTTTTAGCAGAACTTTTTCAAGCGGGTTCCTAGTCTGCCACCATTAGGGTCCAATTAGCTGCCATCACAAATTTCCATGCTGGCCTGTCAGAAACCAGCATCATGTCCCACAAACTTTGCAAGGTCTTTCTTAAAGGGACTATTTTGCTTAGGCCCCCGGTCAGAGATCCCCCGCCTCCGTGGGATTTAAACTTTATATTAGCTTTCTTGATTCTCCCTCCTTTTGAACCTGCGGCTTCCTGTTCCTTAAAATTACTCTCCTGGAAGACTCTCTTTTTAGTAGCCATCACCTCAGCTAGGAGAGTTTCGGAACTTCAGGCTCTCTGTATTCGTTGTCCTTACCTTGTGTTTCACAAGGATAGAGTTTCACTCGGGACTAATCCTTCTTTTCTGCCCAAGATACCTTCTGAAACAAACCTGAATCAGGCTATTGATCCACCTGTCTTTTTTCCTAACTATTCGAACAACGCTGAACAAAAGTTACACCAATTGGACTTTCATAGGCAATTTCGTTTTTATTTGGATAGGACTAAAACAAGAAAATCAGACCAACTCTTCCTGTCCTATGCTAAGGGCAAACAGGGCCTGCCAGTTTCTAAACTAACCTTATCCAGGTGGTTGTCCTCTATTATTACTTTGATTTATCAGCGGAGACATAAAGAACTCCCTACTAAACCTAAAGGTCATTCCACCAGAGCATTAGCCACTTCGGTAGCTTTTCAAGCTAGACTACCAATGGAATCTATTTGTGCTGCATCCACATGGGCCACTCCTCATACCTTCATTTCACATTATAAGTTGGATATGGCCTCTAGGAGTAGAGCTGATTTTGGTTCCACTGTGCTCAAGAGTCTGTTTTGATGAGCCACCTAGGACTAAGGTGCTAGGGACGCTGTCCCAACCAGCAAGAATGAAGGCGAGGTAGACTACTTAACATTAAGAAGTTATGTACCTACCATAACGTTCCATGTTAGTTGTCTTCTCGCCTTCTTTCTTGCGTCCCACCCTCCATCCCCCTAGACTGGACAGACCGAAAAGAGTCCCTTTTTGAGGCCTTCTTCCTCTGGCTGAGTCTTATCTGGGTTACGTCCTCTTCTGTTTTAGTATTGTAGGTAAACCTTGTAGTTTGGGCAGGTGTCCTTTAAACTTTTTTCTATGGTGTTAGCTCTGCCAAACGAGATCTGGGTATCTAGCACCAAGCATTCTGGGATAAGGGGAGGCCTCGAGCCAGTAATTAGCTCACAAGCTTTAGTAGATGGCGGAGTTGGAGTAGAGGATCAGCTCCGACCCCAACCAGCAAGAAAGAAGGTGAAAAGAAGACAACTAACATGGAACGTTATGGTAGGTACATAACTTCTTATTTTGTCCCATTGTACATGCCACTGCTCCTTGTCCTCACAAATGATAAATGATTTTAAATTGTAATTTGGATAGAGATTTAGTTTTTGGTGCCTCTGCTGCAAAGGTGATCAGAAAGTATGATTTAAAGGGGTAAGTTGATAGAGGGAATCTCTTAATCCGCTCTTTTTTTCAAATTTTCTAAGAGGTAGAAGTAAATGTTGCTGAGGAAACTAGGTTGCGGTTAACTGAATTATGACTTAATCAGCCATTATTGGATAATTCGTACTTGAATTTGGCTGCTAAACATCTTCAGTTCCTGAAATCCAATTGGTTACAGTTAAAAGACCAGATAGCAATGGGAAATTCCAGGATGTTCTCCCTTTTTATAGGGTCATAGGTTCATAGATAAATACTGCACTAGCTGTCCTTGTGGGCCATTCTAAACCTAGCCAGTTTCCCTTTTTGTGTTCAAAACAACATATCCCATTTGGTTATTGATCATCCTTACCCATATTGTTAGCTGTGTATTACACCTAATGAGAATAACTGGGGTCATACCATAGATGAGTGGACCCATGCATGAGATAAAACATTTAGGAGTTGCCTCTGTCCATTAGGAGTACGATGGGCAGTTGATTGGTAGATGTTTCCCATGCATAGAGCTAAGTTGCGCTTGAAAATGGACAGGGAAACTTTGTTTTATGTAGATTGGAAGTCTGTTCACAGCAGACATATCCTCTGCAAAATAAATGTACCTGCCCCTCCAAGGTTTAGATCCCTAGACCAAGCATTTCTGATTCAGTTTGATTTGCTTATGTGCAGTAAATCAATCCGTAATGGGTTGGAGGATACCTTATATGCCAGCCATAGGTCACCTGTTTGTAGTCAGTAGGAGACTGAATACAGTGACGGGGCTTTGAGTCTGTTCATGAATTTGTTGTTTAGGCCTTGTATCCTTTAAGTTCTCTCTCCAGACACATGCAACAACTGAACACCTAGAGAGATATGTGTCAAATGGGGTGTTGTACTCAATGGTTGTCCCTCTTTACTCTGCCTTCATTAGGACAATGACATCTCTAGATCTAGACCCATTGCCCTTGTTTATAAGCTAGGTCACTGTTCACATAAGTTCCTAAGTCCTGAACAACTGGGTCAACTCTTAGGGAGTGTTGTCAGTATAGTAGCTCCCTGAGGTAGAGGACTTCCCAAAGGATACAATAATGCGTTTTTTGGCAGTTAGTTTCAGACCATGACTTTGACACCAGTTATTTGAGACAAACCATCTAGCAGGATGGCTAAGTCAATTGGGGATTCGGTGACCACTTCTGGCTTGCAGTCATTGGCAAACTTAGTCAGCCAGAGCTCTTTGGTATTGGCTTTTACTTTAGAAAAGTAGATACCAAACAGGAGAGGTCCCAGCGCAAAACTCTGGGGGACTCCACTGGTAACTGGTCTGTCTGTGGAGGTAACTTCCCTGTATTTTGATCATCTGTCAGCCAGTTGGCAATCCAGTGGGTGTATTCAGACTTTGTTTTTCTACTGTACAGAGTGAGGTATTGTCAAAAGCTTTGACCAGGTCTAGGTATGGGGTGTGTACCATTTTGCCTTCATCCATTGCTTTAGTGACCATTTACAGAGTACCAGGTTGAGTAAGCATGATCTACCCGTGACTAATCTTAACTGAGACTCTTCCAGTGTTTTGGAGGTTCCCTGTGTCCTGATTGATGCTAAGTCTTAAGATGGCTTTGCATATGAGGCTGGTCAAACTTGTGGGTCTGTAATTACCTAGTTCTGTGGAAGGTCCTCCCTTATGCAGGGGAATGACTGTAGCAGTTCCCTGTATGGAGTTTAATGTGTGAAGTTCCAGATAAGTTCAGAAAGTGTGTGTGCAGGATGAACTTAGTCCTTAGTTGCTGCTGAGTTCCTGTTAAAATAGCACTGATTATGTTTTTTATAAACTGCACTGAAGGCGTTTTTTATTCTCCACTACATTTTGAAGCAGTACATGTGTTTAATTGCTTTTCCTTCTAGTGCAGAATTTACAAAAGTGTTTAGTCTTCAATTGTTCCCATGGTATCTTTACAGAGGAAAGTTAAGAACTGAGTAATTGGCACTCTGGAGCGGGTTGGGGCTGTTAAAGCTGTGGGAGTAAGTTCTTGTGTTCATATGCAGTTTAACAGAAAACATTAGAAGGAAAAAAAACTTCATGTGCAGCAGTGATATATACTCTGGGAATAGAGAAGATGCCAGATTATCATTTTTTGTATTAAAATATTTGTATTTATTGTACTTTGGCTACATATCACTTAATACAACAGGCAAGAATTGTATTCCTTTTACATGTATAGCATGTATGTCAAGAAGTCCTTAATTTGATCTAGAGTAGAGTGAGAGGAAGAGGAAAAGCAGTTTACTCTGCATAATTTTAAACTAAGATCATGTTATAGCTTGGAATACTACTAGAAGCCATGCTGAACACATTTAAAGCATTATTGTTGCTGTCAAATTGCAGAGCACTAAAAATGTCAGACAGTTTAGAACCTCTGTTGCCCAGTTATTTTTATCAAAAGCAGAATTCCACAGTGGTGGATACAAGACATGAGGGAAAGAGATTACTTTAATGTAAATGATTATCTTGGTGACCTCAGACATGCTGGCCAGGCTAAAGATAGGTTAGAGACTGCAAGACTACAGGGACGTGTACAAATGTTATGGCAGGAGGAGAAGGGAGTGGTCATTCCATAGATACTCTGCTGACAAAACCAATGCTCAAGAAGTAACATTTGCTTGCCAAAGGTGTTAACAGGATATTTCTCTTCACTTTGTATAACCTTGGAAAGTAGAGATGCGTACACACGTTTAAAGATCTAGATTTACACACACACACACACACACGTACATTTGTGTGTATGTATATATAAATAAAATTCGACATTAAAAGGGTGCACTGTAAAAGACTTACTGTGAGGAAAATGTACATAATCATGCCTTACTAACTAAAGGATTACATTTATTCTTCTTCTTTCGGCTTTTCCCGGTTAGGGGTCGCCACAGCGGAACTCCGGTCTGCTAATGATCGGCACCATAAAAATCTACTGCCAAAGTGCCAGCTCGATGCCCAACCTTCAACGAAGGCATCCCATTCATGCATGTCTTTCGAACGCCACTCGACCACGGGGAGGACATGCAGACTCCATACAGAAGGCGCTCCAGCCGAGAATCGAATGGGAGAACCTCTTGCTGTGAGGCGACAACACTACCGCTGCACCACCGTGGCTGTCAAGCATGCCTTGCTCACGTTTAGATGTCAGGAAATTATTTGACTTCTTGTTTTCCTTTAGGTGTAGTGCGGACAGGATGGATAATGCTTTAAAAAACTCAACTCCTTAAATTCATTTTCACCTGGATTTCACAAAATGTTGCACAGTACGTCTGTAATGTATTAAAACAGGGATGATTACTTTATGAATTTCTCAGAATTTTCTGCAAACTGTCTATCAGAAGTGAGACTGGAGGGGGCGGAGCCTAGATGGCTAACTGGTAACGGCAACTTTTATGAGCTCCACAATCTAGTACCAGAATTCAGGAAAAGAATCATTTTTATTTTTCAAAAGTAGTAAATTTTTATTAAGGAACCTCAATTCTATAAGAATACCAAATTTTATGCATTTTTGTCGAAATTTTCCTGTCCATAAACTGGAGATATATTCTTCAATATAGAAATGAGAAACTCTAAGTCTTCAAACTCTGAAACTTCACTGAAAAAGGAAATTCAACTGATGTCAGCCACACCACTTGAATTGTCTGTGAAAATGGACAGATTTACAGACTACCTTGAAAATCTAAAAGTCAGCTGTCAGAAACAGACTGATGTCCTTAATGAAATCTTGCAGCAGCAACAATCAAAAATATTGGATATGGAAACTTCTCTAAGTGACATAGATGAGAGACTTAAGAAAGATGAAACTCACTGTGACTCTATTTTACAGCAGAATACCTGGCTAATCAGTAAAATAGATGATTTAGAGAACAGAGAAAGGAGAAATGACATTAGAATTTTCTGTCTTCCAGAAAAAACAGAAGGTGAGGACATTTTATTTCTTAACTCTTGGCTTCCAGACATATTCGAAAGGAAGGTCTATCAAATGGTATAGAAAGAGCACACACAGCTACAGGGAAACCTATTTCTCCTTCTAATACGCCTCCTTTTTCTTCTAGTATGCCTCCTAGATTTATTATTGTGAAATTATTGTCTTATTTAGACAAATAACTTGTTCTCAAATTAGCCTGGAGAGGTCATCCATTGACATAATAAGAGTCAAATTAGATTTGACAATGACTATTCAAGAGTCTTGGAACTAAGGAAAAAAACCTGGCCTTTTGTGAGATTTTTGAAACAAAATAAAATAAAGGCACAACTTGCTTTCCCTGCAAGAATCGGAATCCTTTATTCAAATGACATAAGAACATTCAACAGTGTCGAAGAAGCTACAGTTTTCATCAAAAACAACATAACTGCAATTCCAGAAGACATGGATTGGTCATCTTCCACCACTTTAAAAAGAACCTCTGAGAAAAATAGCTGGACTGATATGAGAAAGAAACTGAAAACTGATCCTAGAAACTCTGGAGTCGCTACTTCTCTCAAAGCATCAACTAGGACTTTACTTCTAATGATTCAAAAGAGTATGCATTTTTACCGAACTTACACCTATAAGAATGTTTTCTTACATTTTCTGATTGAACCTTACTAAGATTACATCTTGTGTTTCATGTGTTTAGACTTCTCTAATGGTCCTTAATATAGCTACTTACTAAGAGCTCATATAATAATAGCTTGTTCAAGTAACACCCTTCATCTTTGACTCATTAGCAGCAATTAAACGTATGCTGTATGCATTTATACTGTATACAATTCTTAATTTGAAATGTTTTTTGATTTTTAAATACATTACAGTATTTTATAATTTAGACTTTAGTTACTATGCCACTCAATTTTAGCGTTCTAGCATTCCATTATGACTGTTTACTGTCACTCTTGTTTAAAATAGCCTCAAGCTAACAAATGTCTCTCCTCTAAAATAGAATCTACATAATTAACATGGAAGCTCTCATCCTAAAATATAGGAATGTAAAGAATTGAATGGTTTTACACACCGTTATAGGTAGATTAAACTAAATGAACCTCCCCTATTATCAAAGTAACTCTTGTGCTATCTATCCCACACATTTATGCCGCATAAGTATATACAGCTTTATAGTTGTTACTGATGAGAGTCCATCTCATATTCTCGGACTTCACTTGCCTCCTGATTAAGTAGTCTGATTAGTTGACATTTTTTTCTTTCATATTTATTTACTAAATGTTATGTCTTGTATGGTAGAAAATGTTTCAGTTTTTAGGAAGGTGCCTGTCTAGATCAGTTCATCAGTGAGTGCACTGTATGAATTTACACAGTCGCTTTACTGATGAGTCGTGCACTGTTTAGTTTAAGGATGTTTGTTTGGCCAGGCTAGTTTGTAAACTTAGAGACACAGTAATGAAGGTTCTGTATATTTGCTGAAGAGGATAGAGATTCTATGTGCGATGCATTTTTTTACAGTTATTTCTGTCAACTGTGCGAATGATGCTGTGAGGAGGGCTGAAGCTCCTTGAAGATTGGTGGTGAACAGTGCCAGTTATGGGATTTGACAAGTTAGTTTACTGCGTTGTGTTTTGTGATTGCCTGGGATGGTGAAATATGTGATGCCTGGGATGGTGAAATATGTGAACAGGTTTGTTCCTTGTTAGGCCATGGAAGAACTCTCGATGTAGTTGTGAATCTGTTGTTACATGGTCTATTACATTGTTGACAATTATTTTGGGTGCTTTTCCGTTGCAGGGCAACGGACCCAATACACTAGCAAGTGCTTGTGGTGATTGCATGGTGGTTGTTTTGAGGGGGAGAGACATTGGCGTGCTGCAGAGTTTTGTCTGATTTCTGTGGGAATGTGGACCATTGAGGAGCATGCAGTGAGAGTAAGTTAGTAAATTACCCCTTTTATTTTTTTTGAGAATAGTCAGGGAGGATGTCTGATTCAGGGTCTGTCCCTCCGTTTTGTCTATATAGCCCAGATCTCCTGCGGTGGCGGGATGTCAGATATACATTGTGTTGTGTAGTGGCTTGCTATGAGTAAATGCGGATGTGTGTGGTGCTTACAGGTAGGCTTAGTGGTTCTTGGGGTACTCAATCCTAGAGCTTCTTCCGTTTAAACAGCCAATTTCCCTTGTCTTGGAGATGGAAGCTTTAGAGCTAGAAATCTGCTCAAATTGGTGCGCATGAGTGCGAAAAATAGGGTAGCCAGTCGCTGCTCTGGTGTTTTATTACTTTATAGTTGTGCGGTTCTACTCTCGTGTGGATGTCCATTCGAAATATTTGATTTGCCCCTACCTATGCCTCTCAACTAATGCAGATTTTGTTTTGGATTTTTGTTGAGCCTCTTAACCTGTCATGATAGTAGTGGCTTAAGATGAATGTCATTCTGTATTTGAAAACTATAAACTGGTATAATTCAGAACATGTAGGTTAACTCAGTTCCTGATCCTGTCAGGTTAATAGATGAAGTGCCTCCGATTATTTTTAAATTTGTACTCAAGTTTTTTTTTGGTTGTGTTTAAAGCTGTTAATTACTACTAAGTTATTGTAATGCTGCTAGTTTCTAGCACCCTGCATGCAGCTGTTTTCACAACAGATTTTTATTCTCAATTTACATCAGTTGTGCACCTCAGTAACGTCTCTATATATAGATTTTATGTCATCAGTTTAGGTTCTCTATAGCCATTTGTAAGTAAGTGAGGCTGGTGAGTATTTAATGTTGGCTGAGGTTTTATCCAGTAACTTAATGTAGTAGAAAAGTGTTTGGTTTTCACATCACCAGTAGCGATCACAGTTTTTCTTACAATAGACATCCTATGAAACAACAATGCATTTAGTGTAGGAAGTGACGGGAGTTGGTCTAAAATTAACTATGGCAGGTGATTAATGGGTAAATTAGTATTTTGCTTTATTTAAAACTATAGACGATTAAATGCATAGTAGGCAGAAATTAACTTGCAAGTATTGATTCTTAGTTTTAATCTGCAAACATATAATATAAGCCATCTGTTTAGTTAAATTTCTGATCCAGATTTCTCTATGGGTTGTGTTTAGCAAATTTGAAATGGGTTTTAAGAATATTGACTATACTGTTCACTACCCAAAAAGAATGTAAGCAATATTACTCATAACTTAGTGAACTAGTACATTACTAACTGTATTTTCCATGTATTAATGAATATTGATATTGAGTAAGTATGTGGCTGCTGATTTATAATAGTTCTTCAAATGTCCTATTGATAGTTAAAAAATAATTCTTTAAGCAGTGGAAATAATGCTGCTTTACATCTAGTGTACTTTGTTCTGTTATGCGTATCTACTAAGCAATTTTATAATCTAAACATGCCAGAAATGAAATTGGATAATTTGTATTTTAGTAAATGTGATGCTTCTATATCTGGCATGCTTCATTGAGTCTACTATGTGTAATTTGATTATATGCTACATTATTTAAATATTAAAAGTTTACAAGTTTAATTTCCACAATATGTTCAAAACTATAGTCTTTTTATAGTATAGTGGACTCAAAAGACAGAAGGGATTGTCTTAGTCATCGTTTGATACTTAATTTCAACTGTAGTAAATGAACTTATTTATATACAAACTTTGTTAATGGCTAGTATATTCTTTAATTTGAAATAGTTAAGGCATTGACAAAGTAGGTAATATGGAAAATGTATGTATTTATGTTTATTTATTACTAAACTATGACTATTTTATTTGGTTACAGTATTTATCATTAAATAGATTTCATCAATCATTATACCTAGACTTTCTTTCTACTTTGAATATTTTATGACTTAGCATTAATGCTTTTATTATATGAAATCTTCCTTTGTTCTAGACGCTTAAAATTACTTAAAATTGTATTTGCTCCCATTAACAATTGTTTTGAATAAGCTGCTTCTATTACATCAGTTTTAAATCTATTTCCTTTATGTATTACAAATTTCATCTATTCATTCAATTCTAACAAAAGTGGATATATAAATTAATTTTAGATCTATTAACTTGTACTGGAGCTCAGACGTGTAATTGTCGTTAATCACTTTTGTTTGTCATGAAGGTTAATCTGTTTGAACTTAGATGTTCACTCAGATTAGAAGTGCATGTCACTTCATGTTGGTTAAAGTTTGCAATAAACTCTTTATTAATATGGTTACTCTTATTTTTTATTCAGTATTCAAATCTTCATTTTATTGGCCTATCTCTAATAAAACTTTATACAATTTGTTAGGGAGAACTAAACTATTTCACACAATTTTTTCTAGATAAAATTACACTCTGTATTATCCAGTCAATACCAAACATGAAAACTTCAATTAACCAAACATGAAAACTTCAATTAACTAGAAGAAAGTCATACTTGATGGATTTAACCTTACTATCCTTAAATGTTAATGGATTAAACAATCCAAGGAAAGGATCCAATTTCCTTAGATACTTGAAACTAAATACAATTCACGTTGTATTTATTCAAGAATCCCATCTAAAATCAGATGATAACTTTAATTGGAATCCATTGGAATATATAAATCTATCTTGCTCATCATACAAAGAAAAAAAAAGGAGTTTTAATACTTTGGAAGAAAAACGTCATCATTCCCCAAATTATAAGTATGAAGACAAAGAAGATCTTATTTCAATTGTAATAATTAGATTTAGTAATAGAATATGGACACTTGTTAACACCTATTGGTTTCCTGGTATAGGGATAGGAACTGTTAGGAAACATTTAGAACTAATTAAAGTTTATAAGGGTATTTTGATTCTTGGGGGGGGGGGACTTCAATTGTACTTTAGACATTTCTGAAACCTCGAATAAAAAGCACTTCCATCTTACTTTAGGAAAAGCTCTAAGAAATTGGTGTGAGAACCTAAATCTAATTGACATCTACAGTTATAAAGACCCTAATTCACTATCCTTTTCTCATAGTGATTATAGATTTGGCACCCAAACCAGAATTGATAAACTTCATGTATCTCAAGATTTAAGTATGAAAATAATTAACTTTTCTATAATCCCTTGCCCCTTTTCGGATCATAATTCACTTGTTTAAAAACTTGAAATTGATTTTAAAAGGTTGGTCTTCACAACAAAGATACCAGCATACATCACCAAACTACCACAATTCAAGCCATGGTTAGATCACGAAATTCAAAACTTTCTTGACATTAACCAATCAAATGATATATGTTTGACAGTTCTCTGGGATACACTAAAAGCTTACTACTTTGGTAAAATTCTAGCTTGGTTTAAAATAAGACTAAAGAATGGGAGTTGGAACTTCATAATATTCAAAATAAGCTTATAATTATCAATAAAGATAATTCACAACATCCAAAAACAAAAAAAGAAAACAATTAGACTTAAATAACAAATGCAATTAAATATTAACTCTTAAAACAAATTTGGCATTAAAAAAAACTAAAAATCAGCTCGCACTCAATGTCGCCCAAACATCTACATAATCTTTCAATGAGAGTTAAAAGACAAGCCTCAGATAACAATATTACAAAAATTATTCATGAAGGTAGAAATAATAAAATGGTATCTGACATTAGTGATATTCTTGAAGCCTTTAAATATCAGTATTCTGACCACCAACTCAATAATTCAGCACAATTTCGACACATGGATATAGGTAAAAGTTTACTTAAATAAAATTCCAGATAAACTAAAATCTGAGATCTTAAAACAAATTTCTCTTGAAGTAGTTGATGAAATTAAAGAAGGCAAAAATAATAAAGCCCTCGGGATAGATGGAATTATAATGGAACGATACAAGTTATTCCCTCCCTCAGCCATCTCAATTTTCCATAAAGCCTTAAATGTAATTCAAACTGATAATTTAATTCATCCCTCTTGGAAATATTCCCTAATCACTCCTATATTAAAAGAAAATAAAGATTCAAAACAATGTAGTTCCTATAGACCAATTTCCTTGCTAAATAATGACTATAAGATATTTATATCCATTCTTGTAAATAGAATTAAAAAATCATTAACACACATTATAAATTCTGATCAGTCTGCTTTTATTTACAATAGGCACACTCACGATAATATTTTAAGAATACTGTCCCTTATCGACATTTTAAATGGGGACAATCGAGAAGCTCTTCTAATAGCCCTCGATTTTGAAAAAGCTTTTGATACACTGAAGTGGGATCATCTCTTCAAAGCTTTAGAAATCTTTGATTTTCCATCTTATTTCATTACTTTGATAAAAAAAATCTCTATAAAAATAATCTTGCGTATGTAAAACTAGGCCCTTTTACTTCAGAACCCATTAAAATACTCAAAGGTACAAAGTAAGGCTGTCCTTTGTCACCCATTTTATTCGCTCTTGCAATAGAATTATTTGCCATTACATTACGCCAAAACACAAAACTTAAAGGTATAGGCATTTATGATCAATTTAATTCCAAAATCATGCTCTTTGCGGACGATATACTTTTAACTAGTGTCTCACGAATCTCTTTGAGTTGGATCTTCAGGCTAAAAGGTTCTCTGATAGCTCAGGTTTATGTATAAGTGAATCTAAATCTAATTATATGCCTTTAAATAAAAAACAAAATTCTTTCATAACTCCACTTTCATAACTCCAGTCCATTTAATAGGAAAACAAGTCTCTTCTATAAATTACCTAGGAATTATTATTGATGACAATATTAACACTTTATCTACAAACTGTAAAAAAAATCTTAAATACCATAAAACTACTCACTGACAAATGGAATAAATTATTCCTAAAGTTTGAGGATAGACTTCAATTAATAAAGATGGTATTATTACCAAAAAAAAACTATATAGCTCAAGCCATTCCAATGTTACCTAATAAAAAAAAACTATTGCAAGACGTAAATAAAATTTTTTTAAAATTTCTCTGGTTCCCTAAATGAAACAGGATAGCCTATGCTCACCATATTAGACCCTGGGAAATGGGAGGAATTTTTTTCCAGACTTAGACTCATATATTAAGGCTTCTATATTCAAAATAGTTTTCAACTGGATATACCCAAAAATTTCATCAGCTTGGAAATCCCTTTGTATTTCTATTTTTTTAAATGAGAATAAACTCTCAAAAATACTCTTTCAAATGATCAAATAAAAAATATATTTTGGAAAATGTCTTGATTTACAATTTAACGTTTCAAAACCCACCAACTCAGTCTTCATAAACTACATCTACATCTCATTTGGATCTTTCATAAACTCAAACTTAAACATTAAATTATGGTGGGGAACTCTTAATTACTTTCAAAATAACTAAAAACTTTCCCAACAAATTACATGAAAACATTATAAATAATTGGGAACTAAAAAAATGTACTTGTTGGCAAGATTGTATTAGGAACTCATCAGTCTTAAACGTACAACAAATAATAAACACCTTTGATATTCCAAATTCAGATTGGCTTTTACTTCAAAGCATTTTATTTCATGCTCAAGAGTTGTACAGAATAATCAATAATTCCTCCTTTAGTTCTGAACCAAAATTAATTTCCATTATCCAAGAAATGGTTTATAATCATAATTGGTCTAATTTAACCTCATTGCTCTATAAAAACTTAAAAATTTACAAAGTTAATCCAAAAAAAACTTCTGGAACTTTAAGGTCATCAGATTAATCTCTTCTTTGAAAACAAAATTAATTTATTGTATTCTATTAAATTCCAGTCTACAAGCTTGGAAGATTTTTTCATGGAAATTCTTACACAGGGCGTTTTACACCTCCAATGGGATAGCTAAAATGGGCTCTTGTAAACAATTGATAAGTTGTCAATCCCGCCTTCATTCTTGCTGGATGGGATGGATTAGGAGCTGATCCTCGGC
Source organism: Protopterus annectens (assembly GCF_019279795.1). Lineage (NCBI taxonomy): Eukaryota > Metazoa > Chordata > Ceratodontiformes > Protopteridae > Protopterus > Protopterus annectens. The sequence goes on along the minus strand of NC_056735.1, from coordinate 936,037,762 downwards.
TCCGACTCGGCGGATACTAAAGCTCGAGAGCTATTTTTACCGGCTCGAGGCTCCCCTATATCCCACAATGCTAGGCAGTAAATACCCAGATCTCGTTTGCCGCTTTAGCTGCGAGGTGCTTGTTTCTACCGGCTCTGCAAGTTAGTGACCTTTTATAGTTGTCAAACTCTAAAATCCCCTTATTTTTCTTTAGTATAGTTTCTCAAAAATAGTCTTTTAGTTATCTATCCCTAGTTTCATTAGGGTTCCCCTAATTGTTTTTCCCGTTTATCCCCTGTTAATTTCCTTAGGCCTTCGGGCCGTCCTCACTTCTTTCCCTTAGTCATACTTTATTGTGTGAGTGATTGGCTTAGTTTTCCCCTTTCTTTAAAGATGTGTCTGTGTTTTACAGCCACCTTAGGATGTCTAAAGACTCCAATGTCTCAGGCTTCAGGAAGTGTGACTCGTGCTGTCAGAAAATGTCTCTGACAGACGGTCACACTTTTTGTGTAGATTGCCTGGGACCTTTGCACCTGCAGGACTCTTGTGTCTGCCACGCTTTCAGTCCAAGAGTCCTGCAGGAACACAAAAACAAACTGATACTTAGAGGCTTATTAAAGCCTGAAGGTTCCCTGACCCAGACGGCGTCAGGAAAACCTTCTAAGCCTTCCAAAGCGTCTGCTCCAGCTTTGGAGCCATCCGCTGGTGGCTCTAAGGCTGCTTCGACATCGACTCTGTCTGGAGCCGATGTTTCGAAGGTTCAAACTGTTACCTCGGCTCCGGCTGGAGCAGAGAGGTCCAAGACTCAGACGGCTCTGATAGTTTAGTTTTGTCGGAGCCATCTACTAGGAAGAGGTCGAGATCCCCATCCATTGGCTCTATCCACTCGGCCCCAGGATCTCCACTTTTATCAGAGAGGAGCCATAGGTCCCACTCCTCTCGGTCCTCCAGATTGTCCGACCACGACTGGTGAGCAGACTTTTCAAATCCCAGGCACTGGCCTAAATACTGAATAGCCCTACTCAACGGTCAGTGGCTATACCCATCCCTTCCTCAGTTCCTCCTTCGATTCCCATGAGTTCGGAGCCGGAGCTTCTGGGAGCCGTGACTGTCGGTGCGTCGGAGCCGATACTTCCACTTTCGGCTCCGTCGTCGGCTCCGATCTCCTCCTTGGAGGAATCTGGGCACCAGGCTTCCCTCGTCGGCTTCAAGGGGGCGAGTGGCATCGGACCCTTGTTCCGAGCCCATTCTCCCTCTCGGAGCTTCGGCGCTGGTGAGCTCTGCCCTGACATTGGCCTCGGAGTCGTCCCTTTCGGTGCCAGGAGGAGTTCTCGTCTCTTCGGAGCAGGGATCTTCGACCCCGCCTGATCGGGGCGCCTTTGAGGTCATGTGGAGCGTGCTAGACCCGGTGTCTGCTCCACGGTCGGCTCCCTCAGCTCCTCCCTCTACAGTGCCTGCGATGGTCTCTACCCACCCTCTCGTCCCAGACCGTAGAGAGCCAACGTCTCAAGTTTCCCCATTGGGAATATCCTCCTCTTCCGAGGCTTCAGGGGAACCCCCTCGGAAGAAACAATGCAAGCGGAAGCATATTGACTCCCCCGAGTCTGTCACCTCGGATACCAATTGGATGAGTCGGAAGGGTCCCCACAGTCCTCCTCTGAGGATGTCTCCTTTTCAGACATCCTTGAGATCCTTGAACAGAGGGGGAAACTGGTCCACCCATAACCCTTCAGAGGACGAGTCGGTCTACCTTGAGGCTTTTGGCTCTCGCCCTTCCACCTCCTGGGTATCTCCTCCCTTTGACCCCCTCATGGATGTGGTGGCAATGAAGGCGTGGACAGCCCCTGATACGGTGGAATCTACCCCACAAAGGCTGTCCAAGTTTATTACAGCTCCTAAGGACAAAGAATTCTTATCCAAGGGCTTCTCTGTTGATGCTATGGTGGTGGCCGCAGCCACTAAGAAGGAATTAGCCGATCCTTTGGTACCTATCCATCCTCCTAATAAGGAATCTAGGACTATGGATAGGTACGGTAAGCGGATGTTCTCCTCAGTGACCTTTGCTGTTCGTTCGCTGAACTACTTGTGTCACTTCACCCGTCTTCAGAGAGAGATGCTCAAGGAAATGGGTGATGCTTTGCAGGATCCAACAACTGAGGGGTTTCGAGACAAAATGAACTCCCAGTTGGCAACCCTGAATTCAATCGTAAACTCCTCCATGCGGCTTATTTCCTATGCGGCCGATGGGGCAAGTAGGGCCGCTGGCACAGGTGTAGCTTTGCGACGTCACACCTGGATGCGGCTTTTAACTTTGCAGACCCTTTCAAGGTGTCCTTCACCAATTCCCCTTTTGATGGTTCAGCGTTTTGGACCTCAGGTGAAGGACATGTTGACTAGGTGCGAACAGGATGGCAAGACTCTCTCTGCCGTGGGAGTCCGGTTTTCTACCCCTTCTAGACCGTATCCCAAGGGTCAGAAGGGGGGGAAAATGTGGTTCCGCAAATCGCAGGGAGTCTCGCCTGATGCACGGAGTCTGTTCCCCTCTAGAGGCAGAGGGGGGAACAGCAATAGACTCCGCCCTAGGGGCAGGGGGGGTCCGCAAAATCAAGGTAGCAGAGAGTCTCTCTCTGACAAACCTTTTCAGCATCCCTGAGGAGTTGCCCGACTGTCCACCTTCAGAGGCAGTCAGGGGAAGATTATCACTGTATCCAGAAGCCTGGCTTTCTCTCATTCAAGACAAATGGGTACAGTTTATTATATCCAAGGGTTACAAAATTCCCTTTGTCCACATCCCATCTCAACCAAAAGGGCCCCTTCCAGACGTTCCACCCGGTCTAAGGGAACAAGCAGCGCGAGAAATATCAAAGCTGCTGTCAAAAAGAGCTATCCAGCCAGACCCAGCAGACCAGCAAGGATCCGGGATCTACTCCAAATTCTTTTTGGTTCCAAAAAAGACAGGGGACTGGAGACTGATATTGGATCTCAGCAGACTAAACAAGTCTGTAAACAAAAGAAAATTCCGGATGGTCACGCTTCAGTCCATTCTACCCTTCTTGGGTCAGGACAATTGGATGTGCTCAATAGACCTTCAGGATGCGTACTATCATATCAAGATGCACAAACGCTCCAGAAGGTTTCTCCGCTTCCGGCTGGGAGCCAGTTACTATCAGTTCAGGGCCCTGCCCTTTGGTCTCACTACACCCCCCCCCCCCGAGTGTTCACCAAATGCATGGCAGTGGTCACGGCTCATCTGAGACTACAAGGATTCCAGGTGTTTCCATATTTAGACGACTGGCTCCTTACCGCTACCACCAGGCGTCAACTTCTCATATCCAGAGACTACACCATTCATATTTGTCAAGCTCTAGGCATTTCCATAAATTTCGAAAAATCTGCCTTGTTAGGCTATTACCTTTATAGGCGCCACCTTAGACACAATTCATCTTTCCACGAAGCTAACAGAGCAAAGAGTATCAGATATCCGCAAACATGTTCACATTCTTCTTCAGTGCGACAGGATCAAAGCCAGGTTTGTCTTGAAGGTTTTAGGTCTCATGGCAGCTGCCATTACACTTCTTCCCCTAGCCCGCTTTCACATGTGGATCCTCCAGCGGATGCTGTTTTCTCAGTGGTCCTTCCAACAGCTCCCAATGTCTCACAGTATTCTGCTGACCCAATCATGCAAGAAGCATCTATCTTGGTGGATGACCTCCCCTCAAGTTCTTCAGGGCAGATCCTTTGTCCCCCCCCCCGGTTGCCACGGTGACAACGGACGCCTCCCTAATCGGGTGGGGGGGGGGGCATTGTCAGGGCAGGACAGTCCAGGGCACATGGCAACCTTTCGAAAGCCATTTGCACATAAATGTCCCGGAGATGAGAGCAGTACTTTTAGCGTTGCAAGCCCTTCAGCACTATTGCAATTCAGACAGACAATATGTCTGTAGTATGGTACATCAACAAACGGGGCGGAACCAAGTCTTATCCCTTATGTCAAGAGGCACTCAGACTTTGGCAGTGGGCGATCTCATCTCAGCGGTTTCTGATAGCAGCGCACATCCCCGGGAAGTCCAACGTGATAGCGGACAAGTTGAGCAGGGCCATACTCATGCCACACGAGTGGTCTCAATTTTTCAGAGATGGGGCCGGCCTTGCTGCGATCTTTTTGCTACTCCCCAAAACAGCAAGTGTCACTATTTCTTCACCCTCTATCCCCTACCAGGTCAACCCGCCAGGGACGCTCTAGTCCACGATTGGCACCGGGGACTTCTGTATGCCTTTCCCCCCTTTCCACTGATCTCTCAAGTAATTCAGAAAGCTACCACATTGAGAGTCGACATGATCCTCATTGCCCCTTACTGGCCTAGTCAGATATGGTTTCCGTTCCTTCACCGGTTTCTGTTGGAGCAGCCTTGGCATCTGGATCCACTGCCAGATCTTTTGACCCATCAATCGGGTCAGCTGCACCACTCCCTCCTATCTCTCAACCTCACAGCTTGGTTGCTCTGCTTCCTACCCTAGCCAGGCTTGCTTTAATTTCCCATTCGGTCCGTAACATCCTTATAGCCTCCCACAAGTCTTCTACAAGAAGGATTTACAATAGCAAGTGGAAACATTTTTCCTTCTGGGCAGCAACTAATAACATAGACCCTTTCACTGCACCTATCCAGTCTATACTAGACTTCCTGGCAGAACTTTTTCACTCAGGTTCTTCGTCTACTATTAGAGTACATTTGGCGGCTATATCTAATGTCCATGTAGGCTTTTCAGACTCCAGCATCATGTCTCGTAAACTTTGCAAAGCCTTTCTAAAAGGTATTTTTTTGCTGAAGCCCCTAATTAGAGACCCCCCCACCTCAGTGGGACTTAAATTTGGTTCTAGCCTTCTTGATTTCCCCCCCCTTCGAACCGGCTGCTTCCTGCTCTCTGAAATTGCTTTCATGGAAAACCCTTTTTCTAGTAGCCATAACATCAGCTAGACGGGTATCTGAACTTCATGCTCTTTGCAGTCATCCTCCATACTTAGTTTTCCACAAAGACAGGGTGTCCCTTCGGACCAACCCTTCCTTTTTACCCAAGGTTTCTTCTGAGGCGAATCTGAATCAGACAATCGACCTTCCAGTTTTCTTCCCTAATTATTCCAACAAGGCAGAACAAAAGTTACATTTCCTAGATGTTTATCGCCAGCTTCGTTATTATTTGGATAGGACTAAACAGTTTAGGAAGTCTAACCAGCTATTCCTATGTTATGCGGAAGGGAAGATGGGCCTTCCAGTTTCCAAAGTGTCCCTTTCGAGATGGCTGGCCTCTGTAATTTCCTTCATTTATGAACTCAGACACCAAAAGCTACCATGATGACCTAGAGCTCATTCAACCAGGGCGTTGACTGCCCAAAGATTCCATCTGTCAAGCAGCTACATGGGCTTCTCCTCATACCTATATCTCACATTATAAATTGGATATGGCCTCCAGAAACCGGGCTAACTTTGGTTCCACCGTACTCAAGAGTCTGTTCCGATGAGCCACCCAGGATAAGGGTGCTAGGGATGCGGTCCCATCCAGCAAGAATGAAGGCGAGGTTGACAACTTAACATTGAGAAGTTATGTACCTACAATAACGTTCCATGTTAGTTGTCTTCTTCTCGCCTTCTTTCTTGCGTCCCACCCTACATCCCCCTAGCCTGGACAGACCGAGAAGATCCTTGGGATCTTTTATCTTCCACAGCGTCAACCACCTGTATTGCCCCTGATTGATAGTTCTGCAGGTAGTTTCTATAGAGGTGGATTTCATTTTTCTCTGTCTCTGAGACCAGCACTGCTATACTTTTAGCTATCAAACGAGATCTGGGTATTTACCGCCTAGGGGAGCCTCGAGCCAGTAAAAATAGCTCTCGAGCTTTAGTATTGACCGAGTCTGCTCCGAACCCATCCCATCCAGCAAGAAAGAAGGCGAGAAGAAGACAACTAACATGGAACGTTATGGTAGGTACATAACTTCTCATTTTGTTGGAGATGTTCTCAGAATTGTAATGCTCATTTAAGGATTCATATAATTTTTTTGAGTGTATCAAAATTAAAAGATTCTGGGAGAAGATCGGAAATTTCCTTCAAGCTATTTTTTTCAGATTCCTTCATACTTACTAAATCCATAATTTTTCCGAATGTAACTGAAACAAATGTTATGAGCAAAAAAATTGCATCTACTATTGACCATACTAGCAATTGCTAGAAAACGTATTACAAGAAAATGGAAAACTTCATCTGAACCCAACTTTCAAGAATTTGACTCTACTAGAAGAAACAATACATATGGAAACAAAGGTAAAAAAACAAGAATCTTCCCTAATAAATGGACCAACAATCTTTGGAAGAAAGTTTTTTCTTTCATTGAGACTTCTCTACATCTTTTTAGTACTTGGAGAAATGACACTGATTTTTTTTCTTTTATGTGCAACTACCTCTCTCTAACTCTTTTTTTTTTTTTTTTTTTTTTCATATAGGCCATATGTACATATTGTATATAGTTGTTTCACTTGTATTCTAGTAGAAATTATGTTTTGTCTTTTTGAAAATAAATAAAATATTTGGAAAAAAAAGAAGTGAGACTGGAGACCTGATGATAAAAGTCCTGACAATCTGAAAGTTTAAGAAACAACCTCAACTGTTACACTTCTGCACCAGTTTTGCAGGGTAGGCACAATCCTGTTACACTGACCTCACAGTTAACGTAGTATCTCAGAATAGAGCTCTTGAGATAACATCACCCGAGTTATTTTATATTCCCCATTTTTATTTTAAATTTCTATCTGGATTACAGTTACAGTTCTTGGACATGCAACAGACAGTCTTCTCTGTACACTTTCTACAGTTCATGAATGTCACTTTGTGTGTGCTGCACATAGATGAGGGAGAAAGTTGCCTTGCACGCTGAGCTCTTACCATAAGAGACACTATTTGAGAAGGCAAGGAATGCAAACATCCTCTGTCAGTTTGTGTCATGCTTTCTTTTGGCTGATTTTCTTCTTTCTTAGGAGATGAGCAGATGGAAAGTTGGAACAACTCCCTCCAGTTTCTACAAGCTGTTTTCCATTGCTTATCTTTGTTTTTTGTTTTCTGTTTGCTTTTTGCCCCTCTGACTCCTGACCAGTAAGCCTTCCCTTATTTGACTCAATTTATTGTATCCCATACTATGCATGTACTCCTTATACTGCTCTCCTCTGAATATGCGAGCAATGGGGACTTTTAAGCCCTCACCCCAGCCCTGGTGACAGCGTAAACACCTGCATCACACAGGCTACCAGTACCACCTCTTTGTGAGCATGTGCTCTCCGTCACTTGCTCAGACAAAAGCTGCTGACGTGAACTTTGGTAGAAGCAATGTAAATTACTCATGATACCGGCTTCTGTTTTTCCATGCTCCCAGGCTGGAGAAGTAGAATTGATCAGAAGATATCTGTACCCTCCCCAAGATGATTGAGCTGTAGCTGCTCATTTCCTGTCCTTCCCTGACCTGGCTCTTCCAGAACCTGAGTCCCCCCTGCAGACCAAGCTTCCTGTATTTGAATTGACTGTCATTTTCCATATACTAGGGAGCTACATGATGGCTCAAGCTCTTGAATCATTGCTGTGAACATCAAGGGATCTTTATTAGCCAAACCGTTCTGCTAGGGCAGTTTTAACATGCTGGAATTGCCATAGTGTTGGATTTGCAAGTACACGCAATCATCTGGTGTTGGCTTGCTTAGTGTGAATGCTGGCACAAACCACTGCTGTATATTGCACTTGACCTCAGCCTAGGGGTTTGTGGCAGACTGATCTGCTTTCCCTTCAGGGATGGGTTAGGTCATGGTCTAGTCTGTGTTCCTCTGTCACAGAGCTGGCACAGATGCTTTGCACAGTTGATGCTGTCTTGTGTTGAGAATTGGCACAAGGTATGCAACACATCTGAAGTTTGTTTATTTAAATTTGTTGACCGGGAGTGTCCGACTGGACGTAGGTCCATTTTCAGCGGAGGCCCGGGGAGAAAAGCTCCACAGTTAAAATAAACAGACAGTATTTACATTGGATTACATAGTGATTAACAATTTACATAGCAATTACTTACAACATATTTACAGATGAAGAACATAATACATCAGTAGACAACTAGAATCTTTATCTGTGAAGTGCATACCAGACATTAACAAATGTTACAATAAGAAGTTTGTGCTGTATAATAAGTACTGGCTTATGTGCATCTGACCTTGCTATAATCAAGGTAGTTAGTGGAGTGGAAAGAAAGGTAGTGGTTGGATGGGGTGGATGATATTAGAGTGGGAGTTGCAAGGGCATAGCCAGCATGTTTTTAGTTGCACTTTTAGTAAAGTTATGAAGTGGGTGCATGATGGTATGGAGGTAATTGTGGGTGGGAGTGAGTTCCATAATTTGGCTATGGCACAAGAGAATAGTGCTTCACCAGCAGAGTTATTGGCTTTAGTGATCTGCAAGTGATTTTTGCTGCTGGATCTTAGTGGTCTGGTGGTGCGATAGGGTTGGAGTAGATTCTGGAGGGATGGAACATTTAGTGGATGGTTTACTAGTTTGTGGGCGCGTGAGAGTTGATACCACTGAAGGAGGTGAGGGAGTTCAAGCCAGCCCAGTTCAGCAAGTGAGAGACAGTGGTGACTACGGTAGGATGCCCCTGTGGCGAATTTGGCGATTTTGCTGTAGCATGTCTCTAGCTTGTTTAGATCACATTGCCTTAGGTTGGTATATATTGAAGAGGCATAAAGTAGGGTGGAGGTAAGGTGGGAATTTGCTATTGAAATCTTTGCTGCTTTGGTGAGAAATTGCTTATTTCTGTATAATGCTCCTAGTTTTTTGTGGACTTTTTTTATAGTCATGGATAGGTGAATGTCAAATTTTAGTTTGTCTATTTCCACTCCTAGCAGTTTGGTGTGTTCAGTTGGGTATATAGTGGTGTTGTCTTTTGCCGTGATGTTAAAGTGAGAGTTGTTTTGAGTATGTTTGGTGGGTTGGAAGATGAGTAGTTTAGTTTTGTGTGTGTGTGTGTGTGTGTGTGTGTGTGTGTGTGTGTGTGTGTGTGTGTATGTATATATATATATATATATATATATATATTTTGAGTCCGCTTGTGACACACACACACACACACACACACACACACACACACACACACACACACACACACACACACACACACACACACACACACACACACACACACACACACCAACCAGTGGATATAAAAAGTTAAAATGCCAGTTTTTTGTGATATAAAAAATGAGATTACAATAAATAATTTCAAAACTTTTCTCACCTTTAATGTGACCTATTAACCTGTACAGTTCAGTTGAAAAACAAATCTTTTAGAGGGAATTATAAAAAGTAAAAAAAAAGTACAATACACTGGTTGCATAAGTGTACACACCCTTAAACTAATACTTTGTTGAAGCACCTTTTGATTTAATTACAACATTCAGTCCTCTTGAGTACACACCTGCCATCAGTTGAAGAGACTCTGATTAACCCCAAATAAAGTTCAGCTGTCCAAGATTTTCCTGACATTTACTCTGTTTCCTGCTACAGCAAAAGCCATGGTTTGCAGACTGCTTACAAAGCATCAAAGGGATCTCATTGTTGAAAGGTATCAGTTGGAGAAGGGTACAAAAACATTTCCACAGCATTGGATATACCATGGAATATTGTCATCAAAGTGGAGAAAATATGGTTTCGGAACCGAAAAAACAAACTAGCGAAAACCACCGCTAATTCAAAAGCCAAGAACTCGACTCAGGCCAGTCCAAAACGTGAAAAACAACAAATTTTATTAAGCCACAATACAAAGCTTTTCGTTAGTGCCTTTCACTAACTTCTTCAGACAATCAAAACATTCGCGCCATTACGAATGAATTTAAATGCCAGCATTAAAACACTCAAACACACCCCTTGCTCTCCCTTAAGCTCCTTAAAGATACAGATCAAAACTTACTAGGCTGCATTTGCAATTCTCCGTAAACATGATGAAAAACTCATACACCAAAACTGCAATGATAGCAGGCTTTGAAACTGAAAGAAAAACTCAATAATTTTGTTGCTAAACTGTGCTAAGTGAATGAGTAAGATAAAATAACATTATTCAACCTACCACATGAATACTAATAATGATTAATAATAATGAATATTAATAATGAAAGCGCAACGTTTCCTGATTAAAAATTACCTATACATACATTTCAAATAAAATAACTAATGTAATGAAGATACTGTGGCACTGTTTTACTATGGTGTACAGATTAATTACTTAATATTCTGTTAACGTCTTATTTACTACATGTGAAATCCTGGAAGATGTTCAGAGAACAGGGGAGTACTAAAATATTGCTTTTTTTTTTTCTAAAGCTTTTTCGTTTGATTTGATGTACATGTAACATAGTTTAATGTATTAGCAAGCATTTCCTTAAGTTTCTTGTAGTAGTTTAAATTTCAAGCAGTGGGAATGGGGGTGGGGGCTAAGTAAATGCCATACTGGAGCTAGCAATCCTAGAATATAGATTTTGTGATTGACCACTGTATTTTATAGGTGTGCTTTCCACTTTATTTTGCCCTTCACCTCTACAGTGCAGCTCTGTTTTTCCCATTTTTGATGTATTCAGTTCCCTGATTTGCTATGTCCACAGTTAATAAAACTAGGATGGTTCAGTATTTTGTATTGTATGGCCCCCGCTTAATCCTACCCCAGCACCTGGAATGCAGCGACATGTGTGCTCTCGCTTGCATGGAGTGTACCTGACGCACATCTCCACTGTGTGCAGTTTGCTGGATCTTCCATTTGCCTTAGTGGCAGGGCTAGAGTCTCCACTGTAGCCTGTAGTCTTGGTCAGGAAACTCCTCATCCCCTAAAATGGATGAGCTGGCATTTGCTACAGATTTCTCACTGCTCAGTGACTACATCCACAATTTGAACCCAAGTCCTCCTAGGTTGTAATAAGGGATTAATCTGTTTGCAGCACAGAGCAAGCAAGAAATAATCCTAGCTGGCTTGGACACCATCTTTTAATTTCATCCTGTTCAGTCAGTTTGCATATAAGGAAAGTATGCCCAAATTTTATTTGTTTTTATCAAGGTGTTTCAAAAGTTAAAGGGTGAAACAGTTAAATGGCTTCCTTCCATTTAAGTACAGTACAGTTTTCCCCAGTGGGTTAAACTGATTAACAGTTAATTACTCCATCGATGAAGCTGCCCAGTTAAATACATTCTTTTTAATTGAGTTGTTTAGCTGATCATTTCCCATTCAAGGAAAGCCTCTGTGGGATACCTTACTTATTTTTTTTGTTTTTGCAGCACAGCCACAAGACTGCATTGCATAGTAGAAAGTGCTGTTTGGGGTTTAAGGATATGTTCTAGAATGGATCATAGCCTAGCAGCCTTCTGGCACTGAGTTGAATAGTAAGAAAGTTCAGTTTACAAACTCAAAACTATTTCACTTGTCATTTATAGTGTCGAGCCCTGAACTGTGGAGATTGAGTGATTGAAAATGCAGACTTTAAAGTTTGTGATTGGATATTCCCTTTTCTCCAAGGAATGCCAAAGAAGTGGTAATCTCTGACTTGGTAATAAGCAAATTCTGGGAGGGTGTGGGGATCTTGTCCCTTAAAAAAAAAAAAGAAAATTGATCTAGGTTTGCTATTTTTTCATATTTCAGGACTCTTCAGTGGCACAGTGGATAACTTTAATCCCTCGGAACAAGAGGTTCTCTGGTTTGATTCTTAGCTGGGTTGTCTTGTGTGTGGAGTCTGTGTGTACTCCTTGTGTGGGTTTTCCCCAGGTGTTAAAAACTCCTCCCATGATGTTCATCGTGTTACCCTGCTGCAGTCATCACACTTGGGTTATCCTGCCGTCAGGCGGTCCCGCAGTCGGCCCGAATTCCAAAGTCTTGGTCCGGCGTCTGTTGCTGTTGCTTCTTCCCTGACGTCAGTGCGTCAGGGGTATATAAGAGGCACCCGATGCCATTTTCTCCAGTCTTTCTTGCCGCGCGGTGCCCAAAGCAGAAGCAGTTCGCAAGTGCCGGTCGGCCGACACCTGAGATTTTCGATTTGAATTTCAAGTCCGAAGTCTTCAATAAAGCTAAGTATCCCCGTTGGGAACATTTTCTTGCCTCAGTCCGATGTCAGAAAAAGTTAACAATTGCATTTCTTGTGGGAAGCAAATACCTCCATAAGTACTTCCATTCCTATTGTACTCCATGCCTAGGCCCAGACCACGACGTCTCAGGTTGTCGGTTTTGCGCTAGGTTTAATAAACGCACTATCAAACACCGTTTTGACTTCGCACGGCATTACTTTGGTAGGAAATTCAATTATATCATGCCGTTGGAGCAGCCGATGACCGCAATTCATAAAAAACGCAAGGATAAGGACAGGCAGCCTAGGAATAAGCCAGACCCCGAGGCCTCAGCTGGGCCTGTCGCCGGTTCTCCGGTTTTCAGTGAGGTGCCTACGCAGCCCCTGATGACCGCAGAGCTGGAACCCCAGACAGCTGCCGACTCCCACGTGGAGTCTACTAGGCCGACACAGCCATCTACCGACACCGGAGCAGATTTAGACACAGGTGCAGAGGAAACATCTTTGGTTGCAGAAGGTGTCTTCAGACAGACTACACTCACCATTAAAGCTTATGCTAAACTTAAAACTCCTTTAAAACCTAAGAAAACTGTTCATCAGTCTACAGGTCAAGGCCCCATGCCTAAGAAACAGATGCTTAAGATGGCTGAAGATTTACTTGCCCTTATCAGGGGTTCCCATCCCCCTCCTGAAAAAAGACCAAGACGAGGAGGATTATGCGTCCTCTGACCAGGTTTCTCTCTCCTCAGATTCTTCTGAGGAACAGGATTACACTTTTCCACCTTATGAGGATTCTGATGCTGAAGACTCTATTCCCTCATCATCTCCCCCTGAAGACTACTCCTTTGGGGAAACATTACATACCATGAGGGAACATTTCCTCTGGGAAGGCCAGGATTACTCAGATTCTAAGAAAAGGCTCCGAGACTTACTTCTGTTACCCCAGCACAGACCCCTTGCTATTCCTCCTGTTTTAGATATTGTGGATGATGTCTACTTGGAGTCTAGTTTAAATCCAGACCCACTACCTCCTGCTCCAGCCAAACCAGACAGATACTACAGAGTACCTGACTCTCACAAATTCCTTTATAAAAGCCCTGTAGCTGGCCCAGAAACCATATCCCAGGGTCCTAAGGGAGCAAAGGCTTCTGACAAAAAATCCTGTGCCCTCTGATTCCAGAGCCTTAGATAGATGGGGAAAGAAAATATACACCTCTGCAACTCTGGCTATGAGAGCATTAAATTGCCAGTTTCACATGTTGAAATATCAACAATTCTTGATGTCTCAGTTAAAACAAAAAATGAGCACACACTCAGAACAGCCTGAGTTCAAGGAAATGCAGGATCTGTTGCATGCACCTTAACAGGTGGGCAAGCATACTTTACAATGCGGATTTGATTCACTGGAAGCTTCCTGTAGAACAGATGTTACTAACTCAGTCATTCGTAGACATGCTTGGTTAAAAGAGCAAACCCTCCCTGATCATGTTAAAGCAAATTATTAGATGCACCTTTACAACAGGATGTATTTGGTGTCAAAGCAGAAGAGGTTTTAAAGAAAATGGAGGATAAGGCTAAATCTATGCAAACGGTCAAGGATTTCTTGCAGGTACAACCCCCTCGCTTCAGCAGAAATTTGCCAACAAAAAATTGGTCCTTTCCAGCTTCAGACAGATCACAGAGAGGCAAATACAGAAGCCCAAGGGGCAGAGGTCAGTCACAGGGCCCTTACAAACCTCGCCAATGGGGTTCTGCTACCCAGAAAGGAGGAGAAGACAGGCCCCAAGCTAACGGAAGGCAGACACAATGACTCTATCCTCAAACCACCAAGCAAATCTCTCCTGGCAACACCCTTGGGAGGAAAACTATCATTTTTTGCAGACAAACTGGCACATCATCACAAAAGACAAATGAGTTCTAAACATAGTCTCTCAAGGATACAGATTCCACTTTCATACCTTACCAAGGATCAAAGGAATGCCAAACCTGCCACCAAATCAATGGGCAGAGGCACAAAAACAAATTACAGCTCTCATGAACATGAGAGCCATTCAACAGGTACCTACACAGGAGCAGGGACAAGGATTTTACTCAAGACTCTTCCTAGTTCCAAGAAAGGACAAAGCATGGAGACCCATACTGGATCTTTCAATTCTGAACACCTGTCTGCAAGTACCAAAATTCAAGATGCTAACACTACAGCAGCTTCTTCCCATGCTGGGCAAGAATGCTTGGTTAGTCAATTTGGACCTCAAGGAGGCATACCTGCATGTCCCTATTAGAAAAAATTGCAGAAAATACCTCCGCTTCATTGCAGGTTCAACGCATTATCAATTCTCTGCACTGCCCTTTGGCTTATGTACTGCGCCCAGGGTCTTCACAAAATGCCTGGCACCAGTAATTGCATACTGCAGACAGAGGAATTCAAATATACCCATACCTGGACGACTGTCTTATTCAAGCAGAAAGCAAGGACATTCTTTTACAACATCTGGCATTTGTCAAACACCTAAGTTGCTTAGGGTACACAGTAAACGAAAAGAAATCAAAACTAGTGCCCTCACAAAACACAACATTCCTGGGTGCCAGCTTGAATACAACAGCCCAGATGGCTTATCTCACACCAGACAAACAACGACAACTGTTTCAATATTACAAAATAATGGCAAGAAAGACCCAACTCCCTGCAAGAAAAATTCTGCAAGCCTTGGGATTCATGGCATCTTGCATTCTGCTAATACCATTTGCAAAACTGCATATGAGGAAATTACAATGGTACCTGAAAAGTGTATGGACTCAGCACAGCCACAGCTTGGGAACAATGATTCCACTCATTCCCTGCTTTCAACAGTAGTTTCTATGGTGGGCACAGGCATGTCACCTCAACAAGGGTCAGCTTTCACCTTACCCACAGCCAGGCAAACTATGACAACAGATTCATCGGACTATGCCTGGGGGAGCACACATGGCAGGACAGTGCATTCAGGGCAAATGGACTACAGATCAGAGATGCCTGCATATCAATCAAAAAGAAATGCTAGCAGTGCAGAATGCCCTAACAGCTTTCAAGGACCTTCTACACCCAGGACAACTACTAATAAGGACAGACAACACCACAGTTATGTGGTACATAAGCAAGGGGGCACACATTCCTACCCCCTATGCAGGCAAGCAATGACCTTGTGGAACACTGCACTGTCTTACCAGGTTCAATTACAAGCACAATTCCTGCCAGGAAAGAAAAACACATTGGCAGACAACCTAAGCAGAAACATCATGGATCCACACAAATGAAAACTAGATCCACAAGTATTTGCAATGATAGCTCAAAAATGGGGACGCCCAGACATAGATCTGTTTGCAAGCCCCCACAACCACCAACTTCAAAAATTTTGCACAAGGACCTTCCATCCACTAGCTTGGAAAGTGGACGCTCTCTCATTCAGTTGGAAAACTTTAACAGTGTATGCCTTCCTTCCACTGCCTCTTCTAGCAAAGGTACTGCTGAAAGTCAGATTAGAGAGGCCACAAATGATTCTCGTTGCACCAGATTGGCCATGCCAACATTGGTATCCAATTTTAAGGACCATGGCCCAGGGCCCACCATGGATTTTGCCACAAATTCCTCACCTGCTCACCCAGCGAGACAATCTGATTCTACACAGCCAGCTCAAGACTTTAAACCTGGCTGCATGGCAAATTACCTAAACAACCAGCTCACAC